>NC_081231.1:5724748-6024748 GCF_902713425.1 Acipenser ruthenus | reverse complement strand
AAGAGAGGCAGGGGTCCAGGGTGACTTCGAGGTTCTTAGCGGAGGAAGAGGGAGTGAGTGTGGTAGATTCCAGAGGAACAGAGATAGAGAGATCAGAAGAGGGGGAGGAGGAGGGAAAGAAAAGGAGGTCAGATTTAGAGAGGTTGAGTTTGAGGTGATGTGAGTGCATCCAGGAGGAAATAGCAGACATACAGGTAGAGATACGGGAGGAGATGGTGGAGTCAGAGGTGGGGAAGGAGAGGAAAATCTGAGCATCATCAGCATAGAAATGGTATGAGAAACCATAGGATGCGATGAGGGGGCCCAGGGAGCGGGTGTAGAGAGAGAACAGGAGAGGACCCAAGACTGACCCTTGGGGGACTCCAGTTAAGAGAGGGTGAGGTGTGGAGGTTGCTCCACGCCAGGTTACCTGGTAACTGCGGTTGGAGAGGTAGGAGGAGAACCAGGCCAGAGCAGTGCCAGAGATCCCCAGGTCAGCGAGAGATGATAGTAGAATAGAGTGATCAACAGTGTCAAAGGCAGCAGAGAGGTCGAGGAGAATTAGGACAGGAGAGAGAGGCAGCTCGGGCAGACTTAAGTGAGTTGGTTTTGGAGAGGAAGGGTAGGAGGGAGACAGGACGGTAGCTCTGGAGGGAGGTGGGGTCGAGGGTAGGTTTTTTGAGGAGGGGAGTGATAGAGGCTTTTTTGAAGGCAGAGGGAAAGAGACCAGAAAGTAGAGAGGTGTTGAGAAGGGAGGAGATTAACCCTTTGCGGTCCATTTATTAATCGCGCGTCAGGCACGCCAGGAATAATTAATTTTCACACGCGCAGTTAATTTTATACGCGCTGTTTAAAAGTATTTTTTTTCACAGTCAAACGGGTTTAAATGGCCCTGCATATCAACAAAGCACACACTAGGCATCTCCAGCCCCTCCCCAGCCTTTTGTTTGCTATAGCGTTCAGCTGTGTAAGAAATAAATAATAATAATAATAATAGTCGTACATACCGATCGATCATCTCCAGATCACTCGTTTTATCACCAAACTCCTCAATAATGCGATCAAAGTCATTATTTTATTACTATAACATCTGAAAAAAGCTCTGCAAATGTCCATGATAGTCTCAGTGCGCTGACGCACTTAGCCAGCTTGTTTATTATGGACGCCCATTATCTGATACCTGATACCATGTATGACTATTCATGAAATACGCCTTTTTTTTTTTTTTTTTTTTTTTTTCCGACTTGTCTCGGCTCCTGTCGCTACCACTCGGCAATTGAATGGTTTTCTCGGCTTTTTCCGGAGAAAAAACGACTAAACACCCGTTTATTGCGTTGCTATAATGATGTCGGACCCAGTCCGACAAAGGACCTGTGAGGAATAATTGCAATGTCGGACCCAGTCCGACAATGGACCGCAAAGGGTTAAGGGAAGTAGAGCAGGAGCAGCAGCTTGAAAGAGGTGAGTGGGGAGGAGGTCCAGGGCACACGTGGTGGGTTTGTGACCCTGGAGCAGGGAGGAGAGGTCAGAGAGAGGTCAATGATGTACAGACCCCAGGCTTGGCAGAGATGCACTAACTGCCTTCTATTTGTGTTCACAATACAATCAGGGTTGTTTCTGTGGATTGAGGTAGGTGTGAGGTACAGAGGGGTTTGTCCAAATACATGGCTGTTACCTTGTGTGCTTCTACAGTCAGGCTCTGTTCCTGTTCTGGTGTTGAAATCCCCACAGAGCAGCACATTTCCCTGGGTCTGGAAATGGCTGATCTCTGTGTGGAGGGTATGAAAATATTCCTCATTGTAGTTTGGGGATTCAGAGGGAGGGGTGTAGGCTGCACACAGGTAAAGGTCAGTTTCACCTTGGACTGCGTTTTTGTTTATTTTGAGCCGTGTGTGTGTCTGTCCTTGTTTAATTGAGCCAATGGATTGGCCGAGCTCCCCTCTGTGCCACACTAGTATTCCCCCCCGAGTCCCTGCCGTGTGTGACTGTGCTGTGTTTCAGGGAGGGCACTATGATCTCCCTGTAGCCTGAGGAACAGTGAGTGGCACATCTGCATGGCACCACGTCTCTAATAGGATCATAATATCAATATTATTTACATTGAGAACAAACTCAGGGTCTGTGCTCTTCAGCCTGAAGACCGAGGAGTACAGACCCTGGATGTTCAGCAGCTGATTGAAGGAGATCTCAGCTTTTCTCTTTTTTTCTTTTAAAATTTCTATTATTTTTATACTAAAACCAAATGCAAATTACAACATTAATTAAATATGTAGATGTGTCTATGCAGTGATACTGTGTCTGATACACACACACACACACACATACACACACACACACACACACACACACACACACATTGTTTTTCTTCATATTCATATCACATTCGTTTCTGGTATTTTCCCAGGTAAACTAGGGTTTCCTGTGTCCTACCCGAGTGCTGCGGGTCCCTCAGTCCAGCAGTCTTGAGCAGAGGGTGTTGAGGAGCTGTTTTATCTCACCCAGCTCAGTGGTGGCAGGGGGTCTGGCTGAGCGAGGGCTCCAGTGTAGCTGAGCTGGTGCTGCGGCTGGTTGGTGCGCGGAAGGGCTCTGGGTCTGGCTGGTCCTGGCTGGGCTGTGCTGCTCTGGGTTGCAATGGCTCAGGTAGTGTTGGGTCGTGCTGTGCTGTGTGGGTGAGGGATGGGATGGCCCCTCGCAGGTGTGTGTCCTGTGGCTCCAGGGGGTCTCCTCACTGGAGTGTGTCCTGTGGCTCCAGGGGGTCTCCTCACTGGTTGTATGCTGCGCTGGGGGGGGGGGGCTGCCTGGGCTGCGGCCAGAGACCCGGATGCCTTCCTGGTTGAGGTGCACTCTGTCGTACAGCTGCCAGGGGCTCAGTGTGGGGGGGTGTGCCAGGTGGTCGCTGGGCATCAGAGCACAGCCCCGGACGATCTCAGCGTTGATATTACTGGTGATGTGTGGGGGGGTGTCTGCTCTGTGGAAATGACAACTCTGGAGTCTGAACTCCTGCGTGGCTCTCTCTGCCACCTTCCTCACTGCTTTGGCCACGTCTCCGCTCTGGCCCAGGGCATTGGTGCCGGTATGCATGGCGATGTGTCGGGGGCTCCCCAGGCTGGTTCGGTTCAGTAGCTGCAGGGCTCTCCAATATCCTTTTCACACGAGCACACCAGAGCCGAGCCGAGCCCTCGCGGTACGGCTAGTTTCACACGGGTCATTTTGTCGAGCCGAGCCGGAACCGTGAAACTCTGGCCTCGTGAGATATCTGGTACTGGCTCGGTGCTGAGCAAGGCTGGGGGCGGGGTTAACTCGTACTGCCTGAAACGATAGAGTCTACCAAAAGATTTCACAGGGATTGAGAAATATGGGACTAAACCGCAGCGCGAAACAGTGTTGTGAAAAAAAATAATAATAAAACAGGATTAAAAAAAAAAAAAAAAAAACGATCATAACAATAAAAGCGTCAGACCGCAAAAAAAGTAAATCTGATGTCTTAATGGACGCAGTTCTTGGTCACAGACCTGCAGCGACCGGCGCCGATGTGTTGAATTCAGAGACTTGTCTTCTGGAAAGTATTTCTCGTTTAAATTGTTTAACGCTGACAGGGATCATTTCAAACAGAGACAAATCAAACCTTACAGTGTGTGAACTGCAAGGTCTGCTGCTGCTTCATTAATTGGGTTCCATGTATTTATCAGTAACGCTTTACATTGTGTGACAAATTAATCTTAAATAGATATGCGATAGATATGCAATTGATATTAAATAGATATGCAATTGATATTAAATGAATGTTAAATTAATCTTTAATAAATGTGCAATAGCTGGTTTCTTGCTAAATGTTACCCAAATGTCGATTGAAAATGTAATGGCACGTCACGTCCATTTATATCACGTTTTGTTACCATTGAAAATATGTAATAATTTCCCCTTATTGAAAATACAGTTAATCTGACTTGAATGTCAATGGAAAGTAACAAGGAATAATTGAACGTAAATTTAATATGCAATTTAATATTTCATTTAATATCAATTTAATATTAATTTTTGCCACGTAATATAAAGCATTATCATTTTCTCTAATGAATAAAGTGATCAGTAATCGCGCATATTATTTTGTGGTTACTTTATAAACCAGTCCTTAACAGAAAATAAATAAATAAAGAAATAAGCTCCGTATATTGGAAATGTGCAAAGTATCTGAAAATCACATTCAATTCGGTCATTTTAAAAAATCCCATTTATTAACATTGCATGTATAAAAACAAGCTGTACAGAAAAATCTCTTTAATGTTTCGTTTAGATTTTGTTTTTAATAGGCCTGCTTTAAATCTATTTTTCTGACGTGTTTACTGACATTTTTTAAATACTATCTGTAACTTTTTAAAGTTATTATTAGTAGTAGTTAATCTAACTTTAATAATATTAAATGAAATTATTCGGTTTGTATTTGCAGTCAGCAGCATGTGAAACACAAACCCATATTTGTGTATTTGTGTGAAATCTTTTGGTACTTTATCGTTTCGGACAGTCCGACCTCGGGATCCATTCTCAAAACAAATCCACAGCTCTCCACTGTGCGTGCGTGTCCGCTCAATCTGACGTCACGTTCCACAGGCAGCTTCTTCTTTGAGAAGCAGTGTGAAGGTGCACCGTGACACAGTCCCGGGTGGGCAGCGGGGGCAATGACGTTGCGTGTATTTTTTTTTTTTTTTTTTTCTGTGGCGTGGCAGTGTTGTCGGACTGTCGATCAAAGCAGAAATTCACAAGTCAGAGCTACCAGATTGCCTTCCTGTAGGCGGGATGTTAAGGTCATGTGATCGCTCTGCTTCAGATGTAAACAGTGTGTTCAGTATTAATAAAATTACAATATGTCGAGTCCGCTTCCAAAGAACACGTTTTGCAAAGTATAAAGAACACAACAGGCAGCTGCAGGAGTTTGAATGGGTTTGTACCGCGGGCTCAGCTTTGAGGAGCTGGAATGGGTTTGTACCGCGGGCTCAGCTTTGAGGAGCTGGAATGGGTTTGTACCGCGGGCTCAGCTTTGAGGAGCTGGAATGGGTTTGTAACGCGGGCTCAGCTTTGAGGAGCTGGAATGGGTTTGTACCGCGGGCTCAGCTTTGAGGAGCTGGAATGGGTTTGTACCGCGGGCTCAGCTTTGAGGAGCTGGAATGGGTTTGTTCTTTTGAAGAAACGTTTTCATACTAACTCCTGTACTTGAGAACATTCATTTAAAAATTCAATTGATGTCTCTGATTAATACGTTTTTGTGACTAATTAGCTATTAACATTTAAAACATTGAGTACTCTGATGTGTGTTTCAATATTAACTGAATAAAGTTATGAATCAAACTCATACATCTCGTTACATACCGGTAACTGATTTATTAAAATGTTTGGATAAGCTGCTATTTTATTAATTACTGGCTCTGTTTAGTTTCTGCAATTTATTTTATTTACTAAATTAATTTCCCTCAGTGCATATTCTATGTGATTTCCATCTTTCACAATATGTATTCAGATGAATAAAGGACAGATTAGATTGGGTTTATTTATAGTGTTACAAGTTTAAACATATCAAATGTTTTTAATTTGACATTTTCCCAAGGAGTGCGGAACCCCTGGTGTATCTCACGGCTCATTGCGTTCACTGCGGGTTCCATGACAACAGAACACTGCTACAATTCCAACTGCAATTCCAAACTGCAGCTTGAGTTCAGCCTGTCCATTTAAGAGACTTTACTGTACGAGGTGATCTCGGGGTTTAGTTAATATTTATATCTAGTAAATATTATTATTTTAAGGTTCATTTTAATTGATCTTCATACCTTCATACCCTTGCTCCTTCATACCCTCTTAATAATACTAATAATACTGCTAGTAATAATAATACATTTATTACTACTGCTAATAATAATAATAATAATAATAATAATAATAATAATAATAATAATAATAATAATGTCTCCTCTCTGCTCCACAGTTGATGTGACTCTGGACCCTGATACAGCACACCCCCGGCTCACCCTGTCTGCGGAAGGGAAACGAGTGAGATGGGGAGAGACATGGCAGGATCTCCCTGACACTCCAGAGAGATTTAATTACAGGCCCTGTGTGCTGGGCAGGGAGAGCTTCACCTCGGGGAGACACTACTGGCAGGTGCAGGTGGGGGGGAATACACTGTGGAGATTAGGAGTCAGCAGAGAGTCTGCCGAGAGGAAGGGGAGGATCAGCATGACCCCCCAGCAGGGTTACTGGACTGTGACGTGGTGGAGTGGAGGTGAGTTCACTGCTCACACTAACCCCCAGACCCCCCTCCCCCGGAGCCTGAAGCCCCAGAAGCTGGGGGTGTATCTGGATTATGAGGAAGGGCAGCTCTCCTTTTACAATGTGGAGACCAGATCTCACATCTACACTTTCACTGACATGGAGTTCAATCCCAATGAGAAACTCTATCCATTCTTCTGTACTGTGGATGAGAATACAGACCTTGTGCTGGAGTCCCCTGACCCTGACCCTGTCAGCGCTGCAGATTAAACACACATTGCTGTCTGAACCAGGAAACTATTCAAACAGCTCAGACAATCTCCTCTTCACTTTCACTGACACTCTCTCTGCACTCTTCTGGGCTGATGAGAAGAAATCCTCTCTCTTCCACCCTCTTACCCTGAGCCCCTCCTCTTTATTTCTCTACACCCGCTTTCCTACTCTTCCCTTCCTGTCTCCATCTGTTTCCCCTCCACCTCTCCATCTCCAGATCCCTCTTTCTCTCCTCTTCTGCTCTCCTCTCTGCCTCCCCTATGGCTCTCCTCACTATTTCCCTTCCCTCTGATATGTTAATCCCCTCCCTTTCCCACTGTCCCTCTCCACCCTGCCTTCTCTACTCTCCCTCTCTCCTCCATCCTCTCTACTCTCCCTCTCTCCACCCTGCCTTCTCTACTCTCCCTCTCTCCTCCATCCTCTCTACTCTCCCTCTCTCCTCCATCCTCTCTACTCTCCCTCTCACCACCCTGCCTTCTCTACTCTCCCTCTCTCCTCCCTGCCTTCTCTACTCTCCCTCTCTCCTCCATCCTCTCTACTCTCCCTCTCTCCACCCTGCCTTCTCTACTCTCCCTCTCCACCCTCACTCTCTCCTCTATCCTCTCTACTTTCCCTCGCTCCACCCTTCCCTCTCCCTCTCTCCTCTCCCTCTCTTCTCTCCTCCCTCTCCCTCTCTCCTTCATGCCCCCTCTAATTTTGTACTGTGATATTTTGTAACAGCTGTAAGTCTCCCTGGATAAGGGTGTCTGCTAATAAATAAATAATGATAAAAGACTTTCTAGACAATAGATGAATGCATTATTTTCCATGTAATCAATATTTACACTGAAGCTGAGATGTTCCCTGAATATTATTCATTGCTAAACTTAGTGAACTGATTTCTGCTATTTTGATATGCATCTTCTTTTCTGTTTTTGAATCGCATCTCTTTTCTATCTTTTGTGATAAAATGTATAAAAGATATCACGGTGTTGTGTGATTTACTGCTCAATTGTTTACCTCGGCAATCTTGAACTCGTAAAAAGAAAGACATTCATGACAGCAGAGTGCTGATTAAATTAGACTATTACACATATGAATGAATTGTATCCTTAAACTGGACATTTTAATTGTGATTCTTCACACATAACTCTCAACAATAACAAGCCTGGTGGGTTCATGAGCAGATTCTTCACAGAGACACTGTGCTCTAGTCTAGCTGCTATAGTCAATCAAACACTGTGCTCTAGTCTAGCTGCTATAGTCAATCAAACACTGTGCTCTAGTCTAGCTGCTATAGTCAATCAAACACTGTGCTCTAGTCTAGCTGCTATAGTCAAACACTGTGCTTTAGTCTAGCTGCTATAGTCAGCAATCAAACACTGTGCTCTAGTCAAGTTGCTATAGTCAGCAATCTCCACACACTGTTCTAGTCTAAGTGCCCTCAGTTTGACCCTGTGTTCTGGCCACGCCCCCTCCAGTTTAGTATCCATGAAGGACTTCCCGCTGCTACACGGGGGGTTCCTGTCGGGAACGAACCTGGAAGAGGCCGACTACAACACGAGGACTCCGATGCATGTAGCCGTGTCGGCCAACGATCCAGAGATGGTGGAGAAACTGCTGTACTACGGAGCCACACCGCTGGTGAGAGAGGGAGGTGGAGACAGCTGGGGCTGTACTACAGATCCACACCGCTGGGGAGAGAAGGGAGGGGGAGACAGCTGGGGCTGTATACAGATCCACACCGCTGGTGAGAGAGGGGAGGGGAGAGGGAGGGGGGAGACAGCTGGGGCTGTACTACAGATCCACACCGCTGGTGAGAGTGGGGAGGGGAGAGGGAGGGAGGGGGGAGACAGCTGGGGCTGTACTACAGATCCACACTGCTGGGGAGAGAGGGGAGGGGGAGGAGTTGGGGCTGTACTACAGATCCACACCGTTGGGGAGAGGGAGGGAGGGGGAGACAGCTGGGGCTGTACTACAGATCCACAGATGGTGAGAGAGGGGAGGGTGAGAGGGAGGGAGGGGGAGACAGCTGGGGCTGTACTACAGATCCACACCGCTGGTGAGAGAAGGGAGGGGGAGAGGGAGGGAGGGGGAGACAGCTGGGACTGTACTACAGATCCACACCGCTGGTGAGAGAGGGGAGGGGGAGAGGGAGGGAGGGGGAGACAGCTGGGACTGTACTACAGATCCACACTGCTGGTGAGAGAGGGGAGGGGGAGAGGGAGGGAGGGGGAGACAGCTGGGGCTGTACTACAGATCCACACCGCTGGTGAGAGAGGGGAGGGGGAGAGGGAGGGAGGGGGAGACAGCTGGGACTGTACTACAGATCCACACCACTGAGGAGAGAGGGGAGGGGGAGAGGGAGACAGCTGGGTCTGTACTACAGATCCACACTGCTGGTAAGAGGGGATTTTTTTAGTATGTCTAAGCTTGCCTGTTTAATAGTAATGGATGATATCTCTACTTTGTTTGAAACTCAGAGTGGGGATCTGCGGAGGATTGCAGGCCCTGTACACACTCCAGTTAGTTTACATATCCCCACCTCCTCCTCAAAGCACAGTTACTTCCAGTCTGATTTAGAAATACTTAAAGAAACAGAACAGATTCTGTTCAGATGTGTTTTAATTGTCATTTTTATTCAGCATACATGGAAAATATGTTCACCTTGTATTTAAAACATCTGGGAGATTTTACAAAAAAAAAACCTCAAAATATAATCCATTTGTTCCTGTTGTTTTTGATTTTATTTTAGTTTCTATGATGAGGGTTACACAGACCACTGAAACCAGTTTCAGTTCTTATTAAAATAATTCTACTGCAGCTCAAGACAGAATTCCCTCAGTGTTAGCGGTGCATCACTTCCATTCGCTCCACAGCTCTCACATGTGCAGCTTTTGAAAGATGTTGCCGCAAAACATGGATTCTCATTTGAACACCTCTGGTGCTACCCTGGGGTAATCTCTGTTTGCACAAGCCAGGCTTTCAAAAGCTTACTAGAACGAAAACTCTTCATTTTACAACGTGATATGTGCTACAGTGCTACACCCGGTTAAAGAAATCTCTGTTTGCAAGCCATGGTTTCAGTTAGGATTGCACTTCCTTGTGCACCTGGAGGATGAAATTGTCCCCGCCCCTTCGCTGGTTTCTTTCCTGTCATTAACCAATCAGCTGCTGCTCCCCCTGCTGACTGGCAGGCCGTCAGCCAGTAACATGACCCAGAAGATACTGCAGAGGTGAAGTGAGGCGGGGAGTCCAGCAGCCTTCCCGAGTGCGAGGCACAGAAACAGAACTTCCTTTAATCCAGTGATCATGTAAAATCCAGGTCTGCGAGAACATCTTTCACAAACTGGACATCTGAGAGCTAATGCAACTTCCAAGCAGGTCATCTTTATCAAATTATTTTGTTAAGATATAAATCACTTAAAGAAAAAAGAAAAATCATGAATTTCCACACACTTTAATTTACCAACAGTAGATTTTTATTTAAAGCTATTTAAAGACGTCTTCACATTTTTTTTTTTTTTTTAATTTGTAAAAATCATCTTTTGGAATGTAAAATTCAGATTGCAAAAGCAGTGGCTCAGTGTGTGAGGTTTACTGGTCCCAGTTTAATGAGCGCACTGGTCTAGACGTAACTGGCAGTGAAGAGAGACTGGGAGGCAGCCTTGTCTTTCTGTCCACTCTGAACGTAAGATCCAGTCGACGCCAATCCGTTAATCTGAAGAAAAAAATAATAAACCAATCAGTAACACACACAGAAAGACAGACAGACACTGACAGGGTGAAAAACCCTCATCTGTAAAGAAGGGTTTATTTTTGTGATGGATTTTGTGTCCAGGACTTGTTTTGTACCGGTGTCACAGAATATCTGTTCCCCCAGGAAACAAATATTAACTCCCTCAGAACCTATATTTCACCTTTCGAATATTTGTCCCCCCCCCCCCCCCCCCATATTTTTGTGTAACAGTCATCTTTCTTTACATAGAAGTCTATATCGCTGCACTTTCAACTAAACCCTAACCTTAACCTTGTACCCCCCAGTCCCCTCGGACAAGTCCAGTCTCCCCTGCAATAATACATGAGAACAGCCTGCAAGCATTCCTCACATTCACAAGCATTATACATGCAGAATTCACATAGAAATAGGACACTGAAAAACATTGAGACTATCAAATTTCGGGTTTAAATCCTATAAAAATGAAGTAACGACAACAACTAATGAACCTGAACAACTGGTCAGCGAGAGTTTAGGCGGCGCTGCTGTTCCAGATAACGGGGCTGAAGAATTAGAAAGTAGAACAGAACCAGGAGTCGGAGCCAGTCTGCCCACATCGGCGATCAACGATCAAGATAACTTCAATCTGCCTTTCACTTTAACACACAGACTTGAGGAATAACATTCTGGAGAGATTCGACAGAACGAGTGGAACAGTCTTTGCTAAATCGATGTTAATAATTTGACTGCGCCACCTTGTGTTTATGGAGGACAAGGACCTCGAGTGGTTGGTTCCCGCGCAAACTCTTTTATCCAGGGGAAACCAAGCAATCATATACCAAAAATAATCTTTACAAGTTTTTATTTGTAATTGTTTTAAAAATCTCAAGCACATTAACAATAATGTAAACCATATGACAATGCCACCTTCACTTCACAGTCTATAACAATTGTCTAGTATAGATAGGGATGATAGAATAAAACAAACTCTAAATCTATCAGTTTCTTACAGTGAAGTTAATTAAACTAGTTACCACAGATTATATTATTGCAGTTTATATAAAATACTTGGATCTATCAGTTTCATAAAGTCTCTCCGCGTTCCAGCTCCAGTCTGCAGCGCGGAATCTCCTTCACAAGTCCGGCTCTCCCTCTCACAATATTCCTCCGCATTTATAAAGGCAGGAGATGATTGGCAGGGCGGGGAGATCAAGCAGCGAGCCGCTGGCAAGCAGAGCCGTGGAACGGGAGACGCGGTTGCTAAGCAACAGGGGGGGCGTGCATTGGGCAGACAGTCCTTCAGCCAATCGGAGTTTCGCTCGTATAGTTCCATAGAGGCAAGAGAGAAAGTAGTTTAGGGGGGTCCAGTGAAGCAAATCCATCAAACCACACTCGAGATGAGAAATAATAATAAAGAGGTGTACAACAAAACACACATTTATATAAATAAATCAATACACACACACACACAATACACATTCATCAAATAATAATATGAGAAACACAATCCACACGTGAATAAGAATAATAATAATAATAATAATAATAATAATAATAATAATAATAATAATAATAATAATAATAAGACCCTACTACAATCGCACAGTTTCGTTTTTCAAAGCTGGTAAAGGATTTACTCATGAGTCAGGGCAGTACATGTGCTTATTAGAGTGACTGTATCCGATTGGTGAGCTCCGATTGGCTAGCTGTGTAAAAAGAGGGGAGCTCTGATTGGCTGGCTGGGTGCAGCGGGAAGGAGAGAGCTTGCTGGGCGGACATTTTGAAGAGGATCGAGAGCGACAGTCATATCTGATAAATATTCTTTTCTCTAAGGAATGTAAAATGTTCCGAGCATGCGTCTAGAGCTATCGGGAGTGTAGCCTGAACCTTATAGTAATGATCTACCGGTATACTCGGAAGAATAGATATTTGTAGATATTTCGTTCTTGTGTCTGATTCAAACGTCGATAGATCTACTCGTTATAGTTTTCATGGGTCCGGTTTCTGCACATGAGAGACGAACACAATGCTTGTGTGAACGTACATTTTAATTTAGGCGCACGGATGTGACTAGAAATCCCTAAAGGATGACTATAAACAATAAACAAGATTTATTTTTTCAGCTGAAAAGTATAAAACAAAAGAGAGAAAAAAACCCTCAAAGTCGGATCTAAACTCAAAGCTCAATCATAATGCACTCTGGGAATGTAGTTTATTGGTGTCCACTGTTAATTACACATTAAAAACTACAAATCCCATACCCGCCAGTTTCACTGAATTATCAACCGACAGTGGATAAAAGATTTCCCCTGGCTTCAGTTTGACAGCGTTAAAAAAATATAAAAAAAACTCCATGTTGTGCCCGTTTTATCAGGATGCAGGGGAACTGATGGCAGGACAGACTGCATTTTTAACAGGGAGCCAGGAGTTCAAACATGAAAATATCTTAAACACAGCGCTTCAAAACGGCGCGCAGTGTGCGGAGAGGCAGCTCAGCGCGCTGCCATAAACAGAGGTATGACACAGGCCCGGTTTTGGCGATGGAACCGCATTACAGTCTCGCGTTTTGATTGGTCCATGTCTGTCACATGAATATGTCGTCACACGAGCGGAAAAGCTTGCAGGCATTTTTAACATTGCAATCAGAAAGAGAGAGAGATCGAGATGTAGTTTCTTCATGCAATAAGAAATATGTTTTTTTTAACATTTACATTTTATTTGTTTTTTCATTAAAAAAAGAAAGATTTCTGGGGAGAGTAAAAAATACATTCACTTTGATTCATGTACTAAGGGTTACTCTCAAATGAATTCACGATCCAGTTTATGGTAAACTGCATGGATGACTTCGAAACTCGGCTGTCAGCTGAGTCCCCAAAACTGGGCTGAATTCAAAAATACAAATCGGCCCAGAATTTGGGACGTAAATGAAAACAGGGACAGTCTTTATGTAAAACTGTGATTACATTAGAGATAAACTAATGTATCCTCTAACAAAACTGCAATAGTGTATACATTTTATATTAAAACTACTTGAAAGAAAAAAGTACACCACCACAGAAAGCCAATTCTTACATTCGTGCATAACATGATAATTCATATAAAGTAATATAGTTTGTTATATCAGTACAGCGTAATACCACATTATATTTTAATGGAAAGGTTGTGGAAAGCAGATCACTCTCTCTCTCTCTCTGGTCACAATGTTAAAAATGCCTGCACGCTTTTCCACTCGTGTGACGACATATTCATGTGGCAGACATGGACCAATCAAAACGTGAGTCTGTTATGCGGTTCCATCCCAAAAACTGGGCCTGTGTCATACCTCGCAGGTCGCCACGGAGGGAAGGTAAGACTGGCTAAAGAAAAGGATATAGGATAAGAAAAAAAGCAGCACAAAGAGGGAAAGAGCCCTCTACGTCATCCCCCGAATTACACCTAAAGGCTAATATTTATCTAGAGAGGTTCTTATTCCTCTTGTCTGTTACAGGGTAATACCTTACATCAATCAGAATAGATTTCAAAGAGATATATTTAAAAATAAATATATATTTAAAAATGAGATATATTTAAAAATAAATATATCTCAATTTAAGTTAAAATATATGTCAATATGTTTTGAAATATTTTTAAATACAAATAAAAATGTATTTTTCTAAAATGTCTTCCGGTCCTCGGCTGGGAATTTCTGAGAATAATATCCTGTCTCAGTCTATTAATCTTTCACTCCGCTAGCTATCAGCATTTTAACGCGAGAATGACTGTGTTTATACACATACCAAGAACAACCATGACTGGACAATTTGACAGCGTATTAAAAACAACATAAATATTATAATGAAAGGACAAACAATTGACTATAAGTCATAGTTTATTCAGGAACGTCATATAAAGCATCTACACAACCAAAACATTGTAAATAAACGGACATTTGAACAGAAATGTGTTTATATACAGACATATTACATAAAGCGCAACCTCAAAAAACAGTAAAAAATGAAATAAGCAAATAGTTGAAAATAAATGTGTGTATATAGAGATACTGTATATCATGTACATACAAAACTGTACAACTGAAGGTGGTCTTCCGGTGACACTCATGCGAGTTGACCGCACTTCATTAACCCTCCTGCTAATACCCCGCTATTCTGTCATCATTAACCCTCCTGCTAATACCCTGTTATTCTGTTATCATTATCCCTCCTGCTAAAACCCCGCTGTTCTGTTTATATCATTCACCCTCCTGCTAATACCCCGCTGTTCTGTTTATATCATTAACTCTCCTGCTAATACCCCGCTGTTCTGTTTATATCATTCACCCTCCTGCTAATACCCCGCTGTTCTGTTTATATCATTCACCCTCCTGCTAATACCCCGCTGTTCTGTTTATATCATTCACCCTCCTGCTAATACCCCGCTGTTCTGTTTATATCATTCACCCTCCTGCTAATACCCCGCTGTTCTGTTTATATCATTCACCCTCCTGCTAATACCCCGCTGTTCTGTTTATATCATTCACCCTCCTGCTAATACCCCGCTGTTCTGTTTATATCATTCACCCTCCTGCTAATACCCCGCTGTTCTGTTTATATCATTCACCCTCCTGCTAATACCCCGCTGTTCTGTTTATGTCATTCACCCTCCTGCTAATACCCCGCTGTTCTGTTTATATCATTCACCCTCCTGCTAATACCCCGCTGTTCTGTTTATATCATTCACCCTCCTGCTAATACCCCGCTGTTCTGTTTATATCATTCACCCTCCTGCTAATACCCCGCTGTTCTGTTTATATCATACTTATTTCACAAAATGTTCCTTTTTTTGTTCGTTCCCCGTTTTGCCTGATGGCTTCTCGTAAAAGTTCCCCAGATTCCCCCCCCACACTGCGTGTTTAAAAGCTCAACACATGGCTCTAACAAACCACATGCACTAATATTTAAGTTACTTTGCTATTTGGATCACCAAGCTATTCTGCAGGGATCTCAGAAATCACAACCTATACAAGTGGAGGGTCATTACATCCACTATCGCTAACAAGAGCAAGGCTTTCACACAGGTCAGAGCTAAGCTTTGCCAGAGATGAATGGATGCTTTCGTAATCTACCTGGCAATATTGAAGGTTTCTTATGAGGGGGAAAACTGTCATTTGAGTCTCCTGTTGAAGTAGTCTTTGGTCTACCCCCCACCCTTCAAGAGGACTCAATTCCAGATGAGTAAATGTTACGCTTGATTTCTGCACCGCTCTACAGCCTGCAGAGCTGTGTATTTCAATGTGGACGGATCAAAAACAAAGGGAGATTCAATCTTCATGAAACGCAACATGGATATATCTATCAATATGATGATGAATATGATTAATTCTGATCAAACAGGTACACTTTTCTGCTGTGCTAATGTGAATAGCGAAAAAATTGGTTTTGCATCGATCTACGTGCCTTCAGTATATGAGCCTGCATTTTTTCCTTGGCTCACAAATGAATTGCTATCACTGGGAGAGTTAATAGTGGGCACAGACATGAATGTGTGTGTTAACAATCAAATGGACAGATCTTCAGCCAGTATTTCTAATACACAGTCAGCAGCTTCTAAAGCTCTGCGTATTTTCATTAACCCTATGCTACCTACGGAAAATGTCCATATTTGGTTATGAATATGAACACTTTGTGTTTAATTGCTTGTAGCTTTTAAACCGTAAATCAGAAATTAAAACCTACTACATCTACAGAAAGGCATTTAGTAGATATTTTCAGTAATGTGGTTTATTTTGTTGGGGTGATTTTTTTTTTCCAAATGAGCTACTCCTCATAATTTTTCTTTGAAAAACAATTTACAAATATTTTAAATTGCAAATTTCAACCTTTTTCCAAGTATTCCATAAAAAAACTTAAAGTATATAGTAGTTTCACAATTTCTCAAGGATTTCAAATCTGAAATCGGAAATGAATTATCGTGTACAGTTGCAGAACTAGATAAGGTTTTTATAATACCACGTATTTTACAAAAATCAACCCCAGAAATGGCAAATATGAAATATTAATAAAACCATTTTAAAAACTGCCAATATTAACCTCTTTCCAGGGTCCATATAAAAAAAAAACTTAGAGGATATTGTAGCTTCACAATTTTCCTGATCTACATTAATGATTTAGATTCTGGTATAGTAATCAAACTCGTTAAATTTGCAGATGACACAGCAGCAGCAAAGGTCATTCAAAATGATCTAGACAGCATTCAGAACTGGGCAGACACATGGCAAATTAAATTTAATAGAGAAAAGTGTAAAGTATTGCATGCAGGCAATAAAAATGTGCATTATAAATATCATATGGGAGATAATGAACTTGAAGAAGGGAACTATGAAAAAGACCTAGGAGTTTATGTTGACTCAGAAAGCTATAAAAAAGGCCAACAAGATGCTCGGATATATTGTGAGAAGTGTTGAATTTAAATCAAGGGAAGTAATGTTAAAACTTTACAATGCATTAGTAAGACCTCACCTAGAATATTGTGTTCAGTTCTGGTCACCTCGTTACAAAAAGGATATTGCTGCTCTAGAAAGAGTACAAAGAATAGCAACCAGAATTATCCTGGGTTTAAAAGGCATGTCGTATGCAGACAGGCTAAAAGAATTGAATCTATTCAGTCTTGAACAAAGAAGACTACGCGGCGATCTGATTCAAACATTCAAAATCCTAAAAGATATAGACAATGTCGACCCAGGGGACTTTTTTGGTCTGAAGAAAGATACAAGGACCAGGGGTCACAAATGGAGATTAGATAAAGGGGCATTCAGAACAGAAAATAGGAGGAACTTTTTTACACAGAGAATTGTGAGGGTCTGGAACCATCTCCCCTGTAATGTTGTTGAAGCTGAAACCCTGGGATCTTCAAGAATCTGCTTGATGAGATTCTGGGATCAATAAGATACTAACAACCAAACGAGCAAGATGGGCTGAATGGCCTCCTTTCGTTTGTAAACTTTCTTATGTTCTTATGTAAACCAGGCAACAGAGCCGTCTCCACAGCAGCAGAAGAGTCATCAGAAATGAGACACGCCAAGGAGTGCGCTGCTCTGTGACACTCGAGGGGCCGTATTATCAAAGCGCTTCCTCCAGGCTTTAATTAACTGCTATTGATTTTAAAAAGGACAAAACATCATGTTAATGTTACAACATGAAAAACTAAACACACTGAGAGTGCTGAAGAGGACTTGAAATACAATGTATTACTCAGCTGTTTGGTTCTAGTTTTGCAAAATGAACAGGTGGTTTACCTCTTTAAAATAAATAGGAGTTAATTAAAGACTGGCGTAAAAGCTTTGAAAAGATGTCCTGAGGTGTCTTATTGTGATTAAAAAGCGTCCCATTCCACAAGAAAAACCTGAGAGGCGTTAGAAAACTAAAGCTCTTTGAATGAAATGCTTTTTATTATTATTATTATTATTATTATTTATTTCTTAGCAGACGCCCTTATCCAGGGCGACTTACAATTGTTACAAGATATCACATTATACATTATTTCACATTATACAGATGTCACATTATACAGATATCACATTATTTTTACATACAATTACCCATTTATACAGTTGGGTTTTTACTGGAGCAATCTAGGTAAAGTACCTTGCTCAAGGGTACAACAGCAGTGTCCCCCACTGGGGATTGAACCCACAACCCTCCGGTCAAGAGTCCAGAGCCCTAACCACTACTCCACACTGCTGCCCATTATTATATGAATAACTACCCAGTGGAGTGACAGAGCAGGTTAATAAACTAAATGTATTGAATGAATAATGAAATCAGATAGTATATGTCAGAGAGTGAGAGGTTTGTATTAAACAGTCCAGTTACAGTATTTTTAAAAAGGTTTTAGAAACTTTAATCTAAGAAGCCACGTAAATGAACTAAAGTCTCTCTTTTTTATTGTTTTATTATTAAAAAAGGTATCACCAAAAAAAAGAAACTTCATCACAATAATAAATGAAAGCAGTGAAGCAGCACAGTAGATCTGCACGCTGGGTAGAAGGGCATCACTGGTATGCAGAGCAGAGAAAGACCAGCAAAAACAACAGAACCAGCTTGCATTGTAGATATTTCAAATGAATAATTATTCATTGTATTGAAGAAGACTGGCTCCTCCCCTTGCCCAGAGAAGCCATTTTAAATGCAGTTATCTGTTTATAAGCTCAGCGCCATGGCAACAGACAAGTGCTGTTCATTTTCTGCACTGACATGAAGGTGATGTCATAAAGGAAAGATATTTCATAATGTCTCTAACAGTGAATTTTCAGCAGAATCTTCATTGCAGAGATTTACTGGTAAATCTTGTTAGTTCTTGGAAGCAAGTTATTTTTCGTATAGAAGTCATAGTTCTTAAGTAGCAGTAAAAATATATGTAAAGTTTGGGAAAAAGGAAAACTGATGTGTACCAAAATGATCAATAAGAATAAAGAGAAAAGGATATTTCAGGTACTTAAAAAGGTAGAATAATTGATTACAGATCAATTATCAGGACGTTTTGGACTACAAGTCCTTCAGCGGCTGAATACAAAAAAACATATTTAGAGCTAATAACGTGGTAAGTCACTATTAATTGTGGTTTGTGTGTGTGTTTAGTTATTATATTTGGGAATTAGTATCCCCACTCTGTCGAGTATTCATTATTATTCACAGGGGATGCAGATCTCACTGTTTAAGGGAAGTGTTGATGTCATTTCCTTCTTCACAGGCCTGTTGCTAAGGGTGACGGTTCAGACATTACCCCCATGGCAGCCTGAATAGAAGGATGCACTTTCTGCCACGTCTCTTATTCAGTATAATTTCACACAGTACTGACACGTGAAGGTGGTGTTGTGTTTGCATCCTATGGTTCCATAATATATTTTTGTTCTTTAATTGTGTTTATTTCCAGATTAGCGGATACTAAAACATTCCTCATTTTGAATTCATCAATAAAAACACCCTGAACTACAGCGGCGACACTAACGCTTTGTGACTGTGGAGCTCAACTACACACCGTGTGTGATTCTGATTTCATTATTTATTGTGTTTAACACTGTGGAGCTCAGCTACAGACCGTGTGTGATTCTGATTTAATTATTTATTGTGTTTAACACTGTGGAGCTCAGCTACAGACCGCGTGCGATTCTGATTTCATTATTTATTGTGTTTAACACTGTGGAGCTCAGCTACAGACCGCGTGCGATTCTGATTTCATTATTTATTGTGTTTAACACTGTGGAGCTCAGCTACAGACCTCGTGCGATTCTGATTTCATTATTTATTGTGTTTAACACTGTGGAGCTCAGCTACAGACCGCGTGCGATTCTGATTTCATTATTTATTGTGTTTAACACTGTGGAGCTCAGCTACAGACCGTGTGTGATTCTGATTTAATTATTTATTGTGTTTAACACTGTGGAGCTCAGCTACAGACCGCGTGCGATTCTGATTTCATTATTTATTGTGTTTAACACTGTGGAGCTCAGCTACAGACCGCGTGCGATTCTGATTTCATTATTTATTGTGTTTAACACTGTGGAGCTCAGCTACAGACCGTGTGTGATTCTGATTTAATTATTTATTGTGTTTAACACTGTGGAGCTCAGCTACAGACCGCGTGCGATTCTGATTTAATTATTTATTGTGTTTAACACTGTGGAGCTCAGCTACAGACCGCGTGCGATTCTGATTTAATTATTTATTGTGTTTAACACTGTGGAGCTCAGCTACAGACCTGTGTGATTCTGATTTCATTATTTATTGTGTTTAACACTGTGGAGCTCAGCTACAGACCGCGTGTGATTCTGATTTCATTATTTATTGTGTTTAACACTGTGGAGCTCAGCTACAGACCGTGTGCGATTCTGATTTCATTATTTATTGTGTTTAACACTGTGGAGCTCAGCTACAGACCGCGTGCGATTCTGATTTCATTATTTATTGTGTTTAACACTGTGGAGCTCAGCTACAGACCGCGTGCGATTCTGATTTCATTATTTATTGTGTTTAACACTGTGGAGCTCAGCTACAGACCGCGTGTGATTCTGATTTCATTATTTATTGTGTTTAACACTGCGGAGCTCAGCTACAGACCGCGTGCGATTCTGATTTCATTATTTATTGTGTTTAACACTGTGGAGCTCAGCTACAGACCGTGTGCGATTCTGATTTCATTATTTATTGTGTTTAACACTGTGGAGCTCAGCTACAGACCGTGTGTGATTCTGATTTCATTATTTATTGTGTTTAACACTGTGGAGCTCAGCTACAGACCGCGTGCGATTCTGATTTCATTATTTATTGTGTTTAACACTGTGGAGCTCAGCTACAGACCGTGTGTGATTCTGATTTCATTATTTATTGTGTTTAACACTGTGGAGCTCAGCTACAGACCGCGTGCGATTCTGATTTCATTATTTATTGTGTTTAACACTGTGGATTAATTCTAGAGTAGAATCCATTTCACTCCATGCCTCTTTGATACTCAAGAGCTTCCTCCCAATGCAGCCCTAGAAGACGCAGCCTTGCAGCCTCCCACCAGCCAGGCAAACTGGCTGCTGTCCACCTTGACACCTTTGGTAGCTCCTGTCCAAACTGACCCTGCCTCATCTGTCAAGGGAACTGAAACCACAGTGTCTCCAGCACCCCCAGGATTCCTCAGCGGTGTCTTCAGAGTAAACCAGCAGCACCGTCAGTGTCCACACTGGTACCAGCACAGCACATAACTGACCCGATTCCATCTGTTCTGATTGGACCTGGTCTTAGGGTAACATCAGCAGCAGTAACACCAAGGCTGTGGAAGATCCAGCAGCACCAGGACTCCCTTCTCCTGTGTCCAGAACCATCTCCAGTGTGCATCGAGGATCACCGCTCTGATTCTGAGATTCTTCACTCTGCAGATCAGCAGATCAGACCTGTTAGTGCCCTGCTCTTCACCATGCAGGTCTCATATCCTCAGGGTGGAAATGAAGTGAAGGTGAAGACAGAATCAATTTTTTTTTTAAAATTAAAATACAATGCAGATAATAACAGAAATAACTTTATTAGTAAAAGGGTCAGCAAAGGTTCACAAAAAGCTTCTCTGGAAGTCTGTGCTGCTCGTACTTCCTGGGATTGATTCCCTCCTCCATGTGTTCCAGGTGGAGGGGGGACAGGCCTTGGACGAGGAGGGCAGAGGGGTGAGGGCCTCAGGGATTAGCTGCTGATCTTGCCACTAATACAGGGGAAGTGTCTGGTTGGGTCGTCAGTCGGTGTGAGAGAGACAGGGGCAGAGAGCATTTATGTGGTTCTAAATGCAGGTGGGAGTTATTGGTTTAACTGTTTCTTTAATAACAACACCTGTCTGTCAATGATGTCCTTCTTCAAAAACTCTGATTTGCCTTTAGAACAACACTCTCCATCCTTCCCTCCCCCCTTCTCTCGCTGCCAGCTCAATAGGCAATCAGTGGCCTCCCCTGGGTGATTGACATGCTCAGCAGACTTCCCCACCTCCAATGCCCTCCTTCTCCCTGGCCTGTCCCAACTTGACTAGCAGCACAGAAGAGAAGATTGATCCCAGGAACTACCAGCAGCATCGACCTCCTCAAAGGATCAGCAACTGTTACTGCTGCCCAATATTTTAAAATCACAAATACACTTTTGCCCTCACATTCAGTTCTGTCAACCCTGAAAAGGTGAGCCCTTCCCAGCGAAGGCGATGCACAGAAGGGCAAGCTTTCTAGAATAGTTTAATACACTGTGTGTGCTCTGAATGTTATTGCTACTAAATAAAGCAAGGGCTGTTCATTCCAATGCTGTGTGGTGTTGTCATTATTACACATGTGATATACAGTAGCTCCAGTTCCTGTTCCTTGTGAAAGTGTGAGATAATGGAGATCCAGTCAGGCTCGCTGCCAGCAGGCAGGCAAGCTGTGTGTAAAGTGTTGGTAGGGTTAACATTAAGGGTTGTGAAGAGGACCCATTAATCTTCTAAAAGCTGGGTTTCTGAAGTGAGAGAATTCCATTTGTAAATTGTGTCAATGAGTGAATGATTTTGACTGACTTCTCCATGACACCATGCTCAATGGGTTCCTAACAAATTATATAGATGAATAGGAACACAGTTCAATGTTAATTCAAAACTAACTTTATTATTATTATTTTAACACATACATAAGAACATAAGAACATAAGAAAGTTTACAAACGAGAGGAGGCCATTCAGCCCATCTTGCTCGTTTGGTTGTTAGTAGCTTATTGATTCCAGAATCTCATCAAGCAGCTTCTTGAAGGATCCCAGGGTGTCAGCTTCAACAACATTACTGGGGAGTTGGTTCCAGACCCTCACAATTCTCTGTGTAAAAAAGTGCCTCCTATTTTCTGTTCTGAATGCCCCTTTATCTAATCTCCATTTGTGACCCCTGGTCCTTGTTTCTTTTTTCAAGTCAAAGAAGTCCCCCGGGTTGACATTGTCTATACCTTTTAGGATTTTGAATGTTTGAATCAGATCGCCGCGTAGTCTTCTTTGTTCAAGACTGAATAGATTCAATTCTTTTAGCCTGTCTGCATACATGCCTTTTAAACCCGGGATAATTCTGGTCGCTCTTCTTTGCACTCTTTCTAGAGCAGCAATATCCTTTTTGTAACGAGGTGACCAGAACTGAACACAATATTCTAGGTGAGGTCTTACTAATGCATTGTAAAGTTTTAACATTACTTCCCTTGATTTAAATCCAAGCATCTTGTTAGCATTTTTATAGCTTCCCCACATTGTCTAGATGAAGACATTTCTGAGTCAACATAAACTCCTAGGTCTTTTTCATAGTTCCCTTCTTCAATTTCACTATCTCCCATATGATATTTATAATGCACATTTTTATTGCCCGCATGCAATACTTTACACTTTTCTCTATTAAATTTAATTTGCCATGTGTCTGCCCAATTTTGAATGCTGTCTAGATCATTTTGAATGACCTTTGCTGCTTCAACAGTGTCTGCCACTCCTCCTATTTTTGTGTCGTCTGCAAATTTAACGAGTTTGCTTACTATATCAGAGTCTAAATCATTAATGTAGATTAGGAATAGCAGAGGGCCCAATACTGATCCCTGTGGTACACCACTGGTTACCTCACTCCATTTCGAGGTTTCTCCTCTAATCAGTACTTTCTGTTTTCTACCTGTTAACCACTCCCTAATCCATGTGCATGCATTTCCTTGAATCCCTACTGCGTTCAGTTTGAGAATTAAATATACTAAACAGGTGTTTTTTATATATATTATCAGCCCAGAAGATTATAGAGAGATTGTCAGTGAAAGTGAAGAGGAGATTGTCTGAGTTGTTTGAATAGTTTCCTGGTTCAGACAGCGATGTGTGTTTAATCTGCAGCGCTGACAGGGTCAGGGTCAGGGTTGTTGACAGGGGAATCCAGCACAAGGTCTGTTGTCTTGTCCCAAGTATAGAAGAATGGATAGAGTGTCTCATTGGGATTGAACTCCATGTCAGTGAAAGTGTAGATGTGAGATCTGGTCTCCACATTGTAAAAGGAGAGCTGCCCTTCCTCATAATCCAGATACACCCCCAGCTTCTGGGGCTTCAGGCTCTGGGGGAGGGGGGTCTCAGTGTCAGTGACAGCAGTGAACGGATAGCCATACTGCTTCACAGTCCAGTAACCCTGCTGGGGGGTCCTGCTGATCTCCCCCTTTCTTGGGGCAGACTCTCTGATGACTCCTAATATCCAGAATGTATTCCCCCCCACCTGCACTTGCCAGTAGTGTCTCCCCGAGGTGAAACCCTCCCTGCCCCGCACACAGCACCAGTAATCAAATCTCTCTGGATTGTCAGGGAGATCCTGCCGTGTCTCTCCCCATCTCACTCGTTTCCCCTCTGCAGACAGGATGAGCTCAGGGTTTGCTGTATCAGGGTCCAGATTCACATCAACTGTGGAGCAGAGCGGAGAATTTATTATTATTATTATTATTATTATTATTATTATTATTTATTATTATTATTATTATTATTTATTATTATTATTAATGATAAAATCAGAGAGATGGAAAGAGGGGAGGGCTGTGCTTTATCAGGGTCCAGTCACAGTGGAAGAGGGAGAGAGGAGTGAGAGTCAGGGATGTGCTGTATCAGGGTCCAGAGTCACAGTGGAAGAGGGAGAGATGAGTGAGAGTCAGTGCTGTGCTGTATCAGGGTCCAGAGTCATAGTGGAAGAGGGAGAGGGGAGTGAGAGTCAGGGCTGTGCTGTATCAGGGTCCAGAGTCATAGAAACAGAAATAATAATAATAGGAACAAACATGATTGGAAAGAAAGAAATAGAGCTAGAGATCACCATGACCTGCTGTACATCCACATTGTGGACAGAATAGCTGCTATTGGGGAAGAGGGGGGAGAGGAGGGGGAAGGCTATTGGAGGGGGTAGAGGGAAAATAATAAAGGGAAGGGAAGTGTGGAAAGATGGGTGGATAAGAGAAAGGGGGATGTGAGAGAAAGAGATGGAGATGGTAAAGGAGAGAGTGGGGAGAAAAAAGGGTAAAGTGGGTAGCAATAACATGGAGAAGAGAGAGAGAGAAGGAGAGTTAGAGGGAACAGAGGAATAGAGTGAGAGGGGAGGAGAGAGAAGGGATGATACATATGTATCTACAGACAGACTCCAGATTCTGAACTCCTAATAATTTGAGTTAAAGAACGTCTGTACCAAGTTTCATCACAATCGGATAAGCAGTTCTCTAGATGGTAAAAGTTTGTAACATATAGTATAAATCTGTCACCTGGGATATGCATCCATTTTGAGGATAACAGAGAGGAGTTAAGATAAGGATAGAGGGATGGAGTAGAGATTGAGAGAGAGAGAGAAAGAAAGAAAGAGAGACGGGATAGAGGAAGCAAGAGAGGAGGAAAGAGAGGGAAGAGGGAGAGGAACAAAGAAGGAAAGAGGTAAGGAAAGAATATTGAAAGAAAATGGTAAGGGAGAAAAGAGGGATCGAGATAAAGGGGACAAGGAGAGGGGATAACAGATCCAAATTTTGAACCTTTTAATAATTTGTACAGTCGGCGCCGCCTACTCTGGGAGAAGGTTCTTCCTAATCCTATTTGTGTCGTTTAATTGGGACGTCACTTCCTTTAATTGTGATACAGTATTTTCAAATGATTAACTTAGATCACTTTTCAGAGCAAGACAGGTTTGTGTAGCACAGTGCTGTCAGTATGCGAGTATGCTGTGACTTGCGTAAAACATGTTGAACTCCTGAAGGAGCTACAGTCTCCTGTGGTTTCTCACGATACTGTTGCAAAGAAAGTTGGTGTGTCAACATCGCAGGTGCTTCGCCTTCTGATAAGATGTGATTTCATTATTTTTCATTTCATGCAGAAATAAAAAAGTGTGACTAAGGTCATCTCAAATGCCTCTCTTAATTGGAAGCTGCTTATTCAGGATATTTTTACTTCTCCCGAGACGTCCTGGCTGTACCTAGTTTAAGTGGTTATCTAGATACATGTCAATGTGTAACTGACAGAAATACAATGATTTTTGGTTGTAAATCTCCCTCCCGACCTGTGAGGGCGCTAAGCAGAGAGAACAGTTCCCTGGATGGGCTGGCCTGACAGTTCTTTCCCAGGGTTCAAGGGAAGTCGGCCAGCTGGGAAGGGGCAGAACTCCATTGCATTAACGCATTGACCCCGAAGGGAAACGACGTGGCAGTCGCAGATTGGAGGGGCAGTTGCACTCGTTTACCAAGGGGTCATGTGTGATGGCATAAAAGGGGGCGGAGAATCGTAATCTGTCCCTTCGCTTTGGTTTGTGTTATTAAACCTGAAAGGACCCGTGAGAGACCCAGTGATAAAAGTACAGTGAGTGTTTTGTTTCGTTTGTCTATAACTGTTTGTTTGTTATTATTAGACGGCTAACACGTTCCGAAGATGTCACCAGTGATGGGAAAAGTGAAGCCTCCTGAGCCACTGAACCCTCTGAATCCTTTGGTTCACAAAAAGATTCACAGTGCCATCTCTTGGTAGATCTGCACAACTCAATACAATGCCTTCTCTGGAGACCTCTATCTCCAGAGAAGGCATTTAGTAAAGTGGACAACTGCACTGACGTTAGATACACTTTTGACAATACCAAGCAATTTCATTTTTTATTTTCTCAGTTAATTGGGGATCTATACTTTATAATGTAGAAAGGTGGAAAATAGTGGGCTCAAATCCCTGAAGTTTCCTTTTTTAAAAAAAATTGTGTACTTTGTATCCTTTATACACTTATAATAGATCAGATGATTTTTTTTACCAATAATTTTCATAAAGAGCTCTGTTTGTCCATATGTAATGCTTTTTTTGTTTGTTAATTTGAAAAAAATTTTTTTATGAAAAATAAAACAGAAAGCAGCATCTTGATTAAAAAAATCCTTTCAGCTTGACGGAAACACCACACTGCGAGCACTGCTGACAAAGAGTATGTATTAGATAAAAAAAATAGTTTCCTTCCTACCAGCTACTGCTAAACACCATTCTTGGGTCACACAACCTAGTGGTTCAATGAACCACATGAAGATTTGCTTTGTAACACTGCTTGCTTGAATTGGTTCATGTGGGGTTGAATCAGCTGAGGATTCAGCCCCATCACTAGCTGTCGCCAAGCGCCAGCACAAAACACGGAACAGCACTTCACTTTTGTCACGAATAAACTTGTATCACCCACCACGAGCACTACAGCATGCAACCAGGACTGGTGAGAGGGAATATCTACCTGTCACCCAAGAGCAATGAAGAAGGAAAGAAGGTGGATAAAGAGGGTGGATAAAGAGGGAGAGAAAGAGGGAGAGATAGAGGAGAGAGGGAGGTGGAAGAAAGGTAAAATAGAAGACACACATAGAGAGCGAGTGAAATCATTTTTGTACCATGTTCCATCACAGTGGGATAAGGAGAGGGCATGTGCATGTACAGACAGACAGGCTCCAGATAGGGAGGGAGGATAGAGTGAACAGAGGAAAAGGTAAGGGGGAGAGTGTGAGACAGGAGCATGTGTGTGTACAGACAGAGGCTCCAGATTGTGATACTCTTAATAACGTGTTAAAAAACGCCTGTACCAACTTTCCTTAGAATTCAAGATTAGCTCTCCAAGTAAAGTGTAATATAAGCTATATATTTATATCTATCTATATTATGATGAGGAAATTAGGAGATGAGAAAATAGCTGGAAAAAGGCAGAGGGGGATGGAGGGGACAAATGGAGGCAGGGGAGAGAAAATGGGAGGAAGAGTGGAGGGAAAGAGGAAGAGAAAGAGGAGGGGAGTGGCATGCACTGACAGACAGACAAGCTTCAGATTTGAATACTCTCTCTCTATATGTGAAGTGCAGCTCAGAGGCACCTCTAGTATAGACCTGTCTCTATATGTGAAGTGCAGCTCAGAGGCACCTCTAGTATAGACCTGTCTCTATATGTGAAGTGCAGCTCAGAGACACCTCTAGTGTAGACCTGTCTCTATATGTGAAGTGCAGCTCAGAGACACCTCTAGTATAGACCTGTCTCTATATGTGAAGTGCAGCTCAGAGACACCTCTAGTATAGACCTGTCTCTATATGTGAAGTGCAGCTCAGAGACACCTCTAGTGTAGACCTGTCTCTATATGTGAAGTGCAGCTCAGAGACACCTCTAGTATAGACCTGTCTCTATATGTGAAGTGCAGCTCAGAGACACCTCTAGTATAGACCTGTCTCTATATGTGAAGTGCAGCTCAGAGGCACCTCTAGTATAGACCCGTCTCCTGGGATATGCAGCCCCATTGAGGAGAAGGACATATTGCAGTTTAATTTGAACTATTATTTCCCTGTAGAAACAGGAGGACTTGATTCTCAAACTATTACTAATGAACTACACTAGGATCTTTAAATTATTGAATATTTAAATTAACGAATGAATTATTGAGGGTAGAGAAAGGAGTGATAGAAGTAGAGAGAGGAAAAGGAATGGAGAGAAAGGGAGTGGGAGAAGAGAAAGGAAATGAAAGAGGAGAGGGGGCATATGCACCTATATATACCTATAGTATACACCTGGGATATGCATCCCCACTGAGGAGAGAAGATAAAGATAGATAGAGGGAGGGAGTGGGTAGTGGGGGCTAAACCTATGAGAAGGGGAGGTAAAGGGAAGCTCCAGACTGTGATCCTCTTAATAATGTGTATAAAGAATGTCTGTATCAAGTTTCATCACAATCAGATCAGCAGTTTTCTAGATGCATTTCAAAGTGTAACATATGGACCCCTGCAGTGTCTACATGTGATCTTCACTTCACAGTGAGTTCACAATCTGGAGCATTATAACTAAACACACGTTCTCCTCTCCTTTTCAATGTTACCTTTGGGAGGCACACGAGGCTGGCGTTAGCTGAGCTGGGAGTGCACAGAGGTTTAAATGGGGCAGAATGTAAATATAGATGTAAACACAGTGAGTGAGACGGGGCTCCTCGTTGTTCTTTGACCCTCCACTGTGAAAGGAATCCATTGAAGATACACATACCTGCTGAGCTGAGGATCCACTTCCATTCTAGAACACAGAAATAAAGAGAGCATTATTTTACAATCACTCCTCCTGTACTTTCTACAGTTCAGAAGATGTGTAGCACACACTAACCGGCAGGGCTGTGCTGGGGTGAGTCAGGCTGTGGATTTCCACACAGTGTACATACCTGATTTAGGAACAGGTCTCATGTACTCTGTGAAAAGAAGAGAGCTGGATTACATTCTAAACACTGAGATGTAAAATCATCTATTGAATAACAATGAATAATAGATCACACTGTGTATTAAGCAGCTAGTCTAAATGTGATTGACATGAGATATCCTTGAGCAAGTCGAGTAGATAAATGGTCTGCATGCACACATGGAACAGTGCACTGGACTCACCTCGTGGGCCCAGTTCTGAAGTGATTCTGGTACCTGGTTTCATGTCTGTGCTGTCGCTAGGTGTAGTCATTGGGGAGTGGCCTCATTATCATTTTCAATGGGGAGTGATCTCATTATCATTTTCATTGGGAAGTGATCTCTATCATTTTCATTGGGAAGTGATCTCTATCATTTTCATTGGGAAGTGATCTCATTATCATTTTCATTGGGGAGTGATCTCACTATCATTTTCATTGGGGAGTGATCTCATTATCATTGAGGAGTGATTTCATTATCATTTTCATTGGGGAGTGGC
Organism: Acipenser ruthenus; assembly: GCF_902713425.1. Taxonomy (NCBI): domain Eukaryota; kingdom Metazoa; phylum Chordata; class Actinopteri; order Acipenseriformes; family Acipenseridae; genus Acipenser; species Acipenser ruthenus. The sequence continues at coordinate 5,995,365 of NC_081231.1, read as the reverse complement.
CTCATTATCATTTTCACTGGGGAGTGATCTCATTATCATTTTCATTGGGAAGTGATCTCATTATCATTTTCATTGGGGAGTGATCTCATTATCATGTTCATTGGGGAGTGATCTCATTATCATGTTCATTGGGAAGTGATCTCTATCATTTTCATTGGGGAGTGATCTCACTTTCATTTTCATTGGGGAGTGATCTCATTATCATGTTCATTGGGGAGTGATCTCATTATCATGTTCATTGGGAAGTGATCTCTATCATTTTCATTGGGGAGTGATCTCACTTTCATTTTCATTGGGGAGTGATCTCATTATCATTTTCACTGGGGAGTGATCTCATTATCATTGAAGAGTGATTCCATTATCATTTTCATTGGGGAGTGGCCTCATTATCATTTTCATTGGGGAGTGATCTCTATCATTTTCATTGGGGAGTGATCTCATTATCATTTTCATTGGGGAGTGATCTCATTATCATTTTCATTGGGGAGTGATCTCATTATCATTTTCATTGGGGAGTGATCTCATTATCATTTTCATTGGGGAGTGATCTCTATCATTTTCATTGGGGAGTGATCTCTATCATTTTCATTGGGGAGTGATCTCATTATCATTTTCATTGGGGAGTGATCTCATTATCATTTTCATTGGGGAGTGATCTCATTATCATTTTCATTGGGGAGTGATCTCATTATCATTTTCATTGGGGAGTGGCCTCATTATGATTTTCATTGGGGAGTGATCTCATTATCATTTTCATTGAGGAGTGAGCTCATCCCACTCAGGCGCAGGACGTTCAGGCTCCTCCCTCTTTGGTGCTGGAGATGGCCGGGTCTGGTCTACTTCCCAGAACCACTCTGCAGCGTCCCCCACCAGACCCTGGTTCCATGCCTCTTCATATTGAGGGTCTCCATAGGGGCAGTCCTCTCGAAGGACTGCCCCTATGGAGACCCTTAATATGAACAAGGTATAACATATGTACAAACATATAGCAGTGACATTACTGGAAGTACTACAAGTAGAAGTAAACTCTGTATAAAACTACAGGAATTTAGAGCCTCATTGTATAACACTGGTCAGAACAGATGAACAGACCAAAAGTCGAAATCAGCAAATCCAAATAATATACATCCCTCCTGCTGACAAGACAAGAGCTAACACAGGCACACAGACAGATAGAAGGATAGAAAGCTAACACAGACACACAGACAGATAGAAGGATCAAGAGCTAACACAGGCACACAGACAGATAGAAGGATAGAAAGCTAACACAGACACACAGACAGATAGAAGGATCAAGAGCTGACACAGGCACATAGACAGAAGATCAAAAGCTTTCTGGTAATTCAGAAAATAAAGTTATAAAAACAATTCTTACCAAGTTCCTTACGAAGGCGCTGAACAGCTAAAAAATGAATCAGACAGAACAGGGTGTGGTTATTTCAGCACCAGTACAGATTAAAATGAATCAGACAGAATAGTGTGTGGTTATTTCAGCTCCAGTACAGATTAAAATGAATCAGACAGAACAGTGTGTGGTTATTTCAGCACCAGTACAGATTAAAATGAATCAGACAGAATAGTGTGTGGTTATTTCAGCTCCAGTACAGATTAAAATGAATCAGACAGAACAGGGTGTGGTTATTTCAGCTCCAGCACAGATTAAAATGAATCAGACAGAACAGTGTGTGGTTATTTCAGCACCAGTACAGATTAAAATGAATCAGACAGAACAGTGTGTGGTTATTTCAGCTCCAGTACAGATTAAAATGAATCAGACAGAACAGGGTGTGGTTATTTCAGCTCCAGTACAGATTAAAATGAATCAGACAGAACAGTGTGTGGTTATTTCAGCTCCAGCACAGATTAAAATGAATCAGACAGAACAGTGTGGGGTTATTTCAGGTCCAGCACAGATTAAAATGAATCAGACAGAACAGTGTGTGGTTATTTCAGCACCAGTACAGATTAAAATGAATCAGACAGAATAGTGTGGGGTTATTTCAGCTTCAGTACAGATTAAAATGAATCAGACAGAACAGTGTGTGTTTATTTCAGCTCCAGTACAGATTAAAATGAATTAGACAGAACAGTGTGTGGTTATTTCAGCTCCAGTACAGATTAAAATGAATTAGACAGAACAGTGTGTTGTTATTTCAGCTCCAGTACAGATTAAAATGAATCAGACAGAACAGTGTGTGGTTATTTCAGCTCCAGTACAGATTAAAATGAATCAGACAGAACAGTGTGTGGTTATTTCAGCACCAGTACAGATTAAAATGAATCAGACAGAATGTGTGGGGTTATTTCAGCTTCAGTACAGATTAAAATGAATCAGACAGAACAGTGTGTGGTTATTTCAGCTCCAGTACAGATTAAAATGAATTAGACAGAACAGTGTGTGGTTATTTCAGCACCAGTACAGATTAAAATGAATCAGACAGAACAGTGTGTGGTTATTTCAGCACCAGTACAGATTAAAATGAATCAGACAGAATGTGTGGGGTTATTTCAGCTTCAGTACAGATTAAAATGAATCAGACAGAACAGTGTGTGGTTATTTCAGCTCCAGTACAGATTAAAATGAATCAGACAGAACAGTGTGTGGTTATTTCAGCACCAGTACAGATTAAAATGAATCAGACAGAATAGTGTGGGGTTATTTCAGCTTCAGTACAGATTAAAATGAATCAGACAGAACAGTGTGTGTTTATTTCAGCTCCAGTACAGATTAAAATGAATTAGACAGAACAGTGTGTGGTTATTTCAGCTCCAGTACAGATTAAAATGAATTAGACAGAACAGTGTGTTGTTATTTCAGCTCCAGTACAGATTAAAATGAATCAGACAGAACAGTGTGTGGTTATTTCAGCTCCAGTACAGATTAAAATGAATCAGACAGAACAGTGTGTGGTTATTTCAGCACCAGTACAGATTAAAATGAATCAGACAGAATGTGTGGGGTTATTTCAGCTTCAGTACAGATTAAAATGAATCAGACAGAACAGTGTGTGGTTATTTCAGCTCCAGTACAGATTAAAATGAATTAGACAGAACAGTGTGTGGTTATTTCAGCACCAGTACAGATTAAAATGAATCAGACAGAACAGTGTGTGGTTATTTCAGCACCAGTACAGATTAAAATGAATCAGACAGAATGTGTGGGGTTATTTCAGCTTCAGTACAGATTAAAATGAATCAGACAGAACAGTGTGTTGTTATTTCAGCTCCAGTACAGATTAAAATGAATCAGACAGAACAGTGTGTGGTTATTTCAGCTCCAGTACAGATTAAAATGAATCAGACAGAACAGTGTGTGGTTATTTCAGCACCAGTACAGATTAAAATGAATCAGACAGAATGTGTGGGGTTATTTCAGCTTCAGTACAGATTAAAATGAATCAGACAGAACAGTGTGTGGTTATTTCAGCTCCAGTACAGATTAAAATGAATTAGACAGAACAGTGTGTGGTTATTTCAGCACCAGTACAGATTAAAATGAATCAGACAGAACAGTGTGTGGTTATTTCAGCACCAGTACAGATTAAAATGAATCAGACAGAATGTGTGGGGTTATTTCAGCTTCAGTACAGATTAAAATGAATCAGACAGAACAGTGTGTGTTTATTTCAGCTCCAGTACAGATTAAAATGAATTAGACAGAACAGTGTGTGGTTATTTCAGCTCCAGTACAGATTAAAATGAATTAGACAGAACAGTGTGTTGTTATTTCAGCTCCAGTACAGATTAAAATGAATCAGACAGAACAGTGTGTGGTTATTTCAGCTCCAGTACAGATTAAAATGAATCAGACAGAACAGTGTGTGGTTATTTCAGCACCAGTACAGATTAAAATGAATCAGACAGAATGTGTGGGGTTATTTCAGCTTCAGTACAGATTAAAATGAATCAGACAGAACAGTGTGTGGTTATTTCAGCTCCAGTACAGATTAAAATGAATTAGACAGAACAGTGTGTGGTTATTTCAGCACCAGTACAGATTAAAATGAATCAGACAGAACAGTGTGTGGTTATTTCAGCACCAGTACAGATTAAAATGAATCAGACAGAATGTGTGGGGTTATTTCAGCTTCAGTACAGATTAAAATGAATCAGACAGAACAGTGTGTTGTTATTTCAGCTCCAGTACAGATTAAAATGAATCAGACAGAACAGTGTGTGGTTATTTCAGCTCCAGTACAGATTAAAATGAATCAGACAGAACAGTGTGTGGTTATTTCAGCACCAGTACAGATTAAAATGAATCAGACAGAATGTGTGGGGTTATTTCAGCTTCAGTACAGATTAAAATGAATCAGACAGAACAGTGTGTGGTTATTTCAGATCCAGTACAGATTAAAATGAATTAGACAGAACAGTGTGTGGTTATTTCAGCACCAGTACAGATTAAAATGAATCAGACAGAACAGTGTGTGGTTATTTCAGCACCAGTACAGATTAAAATGAATCAGACAGAATGTGTGGGGTTATTTCAGCTTCAGTACAGATTAAAATGAATCAGACAGAACAGTGTGTGGTTATTTCAGCTCCAGTACAGATTAAAATGAATTAGACAGAACAGTGTGTGGTTATTTCAGCACCAGTACAGATTAAAATGAATCAGACAGAACAGTGTGTGGTTATTTCAGGTCAGGTACAGATTAAATTGCAGTATTAAAAACACAACCAGTTAAATGAACAGGATGTCCATGTGAAAATGAATCTGCTATCTGTGAAGTATATGAAACATACAAACTAAAATTGTTACAATTTTCAACATCCCTCCATGAGGAAATATTTATATTCCTAAGCCTTTGTGTAAATTATTATTTTTTTTTAATTTAAATTTGAATAGATTAATTTAACCAGGAGATTTAATTTATTAATTTATTTAATCAGGTCTTGTTTACAAGATGGTCCTGGAAATAATAAAATAACAATTTGTAATGCTTGGCGATCTGGGGTGACAGGTAAACCTACAATTTACCATTTATTTATTCTCATCAACTCGCTACTAGGACATACTAGAAACTAATTTAAACCACCGCAGAGCTACCTCCTCGGTATTCATTCACTTTTAGATCGTGGGAAAAATAGCTCAAGGGTTTGAACAGCAATGAAGAACAGCATTCCACAAATTAACAAGAGTCCATTCTGTAATTGCATAATATTAGTATTTAAATAGACATTTCATTTAATTAATAAGAGCGCCAACTATTACACACCCTTAAGTACATATTGCACATTCAAGCAACATTAGCACTTATTCAGAGGTAGTAGTTTATATATATATATATATATATATTGCACACAATCAATAACAGTACCTTCAATTGACTTACACCCATCTAACCAAGTATATCATTCAATTAATAAGCACAATCCAATAAATCTGGCACTCAATTAATACACATTTGTCAATAGGCCCACATCTAAATAAACACTGCACATGACTAATAGCAACACCTTCAATTAATAAGCATAATTGTTAATCAATTTGTGCATATTTAAATACATATTGCACAGGACTACTTTGGAATGCATATTAACAAACCCTAAAAAGAAAAAGAACACACATCCTTTATGCTCTATGGTTTACCATTCATTTAAAATGTACCTAACTACAGCTACCTAAATTATTCTACATTAGCACAATTAATGGGTCAAGAGCCCGGTAACTAAGTATATATATATATATATATATATATAAACAAAACCATAAAGCACATAGGACGTTACAGTGCACTGCCGTTTAAAAAATAAAAGTACTGACAACAAGACAAATGCATATATGTTGCAAAACGTATTAATGTTCCTTAAGCTATCTCCCCCAACATCACATAACAGAAAAAAGAGAATAAACAAAGTAATATCTTTGCCAAACGGGGAAGAGCACGTATAATATTTCTTCTGCCAAGTAAAAAGGAAAAAAACGTCCCGAACGATATACCAGAATCTGTCCTTATTTCGGCCAAAACAATAACAAACTCCCGCAACCCGGGAGACCGCAGTAACCAACCAGATAAGTCCCCACGCCGTCCAAGATAGCAACAGTCCCAAGATAACAGCACACAGTACAAAATTAATCGCACATGGTTAGTTGCCCAACCACAACAAAACCCAGCAATACTAATAATAGCTTTGCAGAGTCAAACCCGCTTGAAGCTTGCCGATCCAATTCGCCTGGATGCCATCAACTCCGACACCAACACAGCAGCAATAGCAGTCTCATCACTTGAACCATCAGTACACGTTTCCTCTTGGGATAAACAAAAACCAACAGAACTAAAACCACTGGTTGATCATCCACTTGCGGTTCCCAAATCCATGCTTCTCTTTTTTCTTCTCTAAACCCCATTCCCCCATTTTTAACCTCTGCACCGAAAAGAAATCCTCCAACCACATCCCTCCTTGTTTTCTAGAGAACTACAAAGTTGTAAATATTTAAAGTGACAGTAAGGATTTACACAACACGGAAATATAGGGCACAGCGCTACAAATTGGAATGTATAAAAACAATTATATTTATTATTATTTACTTATTATTTATAATCATTTCTAATGAGTTGGATTTCAGGTCCAGGGATGTCTTTATTTATGGGTGTGGTAGTTTAAGATACTGCTGCAGAAACCTGGAATGGGTTTACAGCATCTCTTCATTAAGTGCTTTACTTACCCATAGGCTCAAACTGTCTCTCCATGGCTAGAAGAAAAACAGAACAGTCCATATTATTGCAAACCTGTTTGACATGTTTAAAATGCACAGAGCTATATGAAATGCCTCATGATAATGATAAAGTTCATACCATCCATTCTTCTCCATTGGATCACCAGCAGAGGAATGGCTCCAATACTGAGAGCTAAAGTCAAGAAGAAAGCCACCATCCATCCAGAGACTCCTGGGAAAAAATCACCTGGAAAACAACACAGCAGCTCAACACACTGGAACACACACACCCCTCCCAACACTGAGACACACCCCCTCATAGTGAGCATTCCACACACCCCTCCCAACACTGAGCCACACCCCTCATAGTGAGCATTCCACACACCCCTCCCAACACTGAGCCACACCCCCTCATAGTGAGCATTCCACACACCCCTCCCAACACTGACCACACCCCCTCATAGTGAGCATTCCACACACCCCTCCCAACACTGACCACACCCCCTCATAGTGAGCATTCCACACACCCCTCCCAACTCTGAACCACACCCCTCATAGTGAGCATTCCACACACCCTTCCCAACACTGAACCACACCCCTCATAGTGAGCATTCCACACACACCTCCCAACTCTGAACCACACCCCTCATAGTGAGCATTCCACACACCCCTCCCAACACTAAACCACACCCCTCATAGTGAGCATTCCACACACCCCTCCCAACACTGACCACACCCCTCATAGTGAGCATTCCACACACCCCTCCCAACACTGAGCCACACCCCTCATAGTGAGCATTCCACACACCCCTCCCAACACTGAACCACACGCCTCATAGTGAGCATTCTACACACCCCACCCAACACTGAGCCACACCCCCTCATAGTGTCCTATCCACACACTCCTGCCTCTGACTGGCTCACTAGTTCATGTGTTTGATTCAGATATTGACTGGTCCACTAGTTCTTGTGTTTGATTCAGATATTGACTGGTCCACTAGTTCATGTGTTTGATTCAGATGTTGATGCCCCATCATGATGACTGTAATCTATGGTCAGTGTCAGACAGGCTCAATCCACAAACATGTGATACTCACTGGATATGTGGAGTTTGGATTCCCAGTCTGGTTTGGGTATTTTACTTCTAACCAGACAAGAGAACACGTTGGACTGTGGTTTGATTTTGATGTAGCTGCTAACACTGCGGAGCCCCTGACTGTCCCTCTGCACTGTTGTGTTGGACAGTGATGTCACATCGTTTCCATCCCTGTCTCTCCAGATCACTTCAGGTTCAGGGTCCCACCCCTCTGATCTGCACACCAGCCGGGTCTGCTCTCCTTCTGTAGAGTCCATAGAGATTGAGGGTTGGGTCCCCAGAGCTGTCAGGGAATAGAGACAGTGAGACACACACAGATAGACTGTCAGGAAATAGACTGTGAGACACACACAGATAGACACACCAGCCGCGTCTGCTCTCCGGGATATGGTGTTGTTTAGATGAAAACATGTTGCAATTCATCATTACTGAAGTCTGTTTTAAAAAGGGAGCTGGCAGCACTTAAAATAAACAAATCCCCAGGGCCTGATGGAATCTGACCAGGAGCCCTCAGGGAAACTAGAGAGCAGATTGTTAAATCAATATGCTATATACTGAACACATCTCGACTATCTACTCTCCTCCCTCCCCTCTCTGTCTACCCCGACTGTCCTGTTGGGTGACTTCAACATCCATCTCTCCAACCCCAGCCACTCTGCTGGATTCCTCCCTCTCCTTCACTCCTTCGACTTCTGTCTCTCTCCGTCCCCTCCTACCCACAAAGCTGGCCGTCAACTGGACCTCACCTTCTCCAGGGCCTGCTGCCCCTCCAACCTCTCTGTCACCCCCCTGGACCTCTCTGATCACTATTTCATCTCTTTTTCTCTGTCTCTCCCCCCTCTCCCTGCTCCTCCTACCCCCACTGTCACCTCTCGCCGTAACCTCCGCTCTCTCTCCCCCTCTGTCCTTGCCTCCACTGCTCTCTCTCACCTCCCTCCTATCGACTCCTTTTCACAACTCTCCGTAGACTCTGCTACCTCCACCCTCTTCTCCTCACTCACCTCCTCCCTCGACTCCCTCTGTCCCCTCACCTCCCGACCTGCTCGCCCCTCCCCTCCCCATCCCTGGCTCTCCTCTGTGCTCCGCTCGGCAAGAATCACACTGCGATCTGCTGAAAAGAAATGGAAGAGAACCAAACTCCCTGCTGCCCTAGACCTTTACCGCACTCTTCTCTCCTCCTTCTCCTCTACTCTCTCCTCTGCTAAATGTGCTTATTTCCAATCTGTAATCCAAGCCTCCACTAACAACCCACGTAAACTATTCTCTGCCTTCTCCTCCCTCCTAAACCCTCCCCCCTCCTCCTCCCTCCTCTATCTCCCCTGATGACTTTGCCTCCTTCTTCTCTTCTAAAATCTCTGATATCCGCAAACTCTTTAACACCTCTCCCTCCCCCGCACCCCCTCCTGCTCCAACCCCTACACCCACTACATCCCCTACTAACTCGCCCTCCCTCTCCACCTTCTTGCCCCTCTCAGACTCTGACCTCTCCTCCCTGCTCCAGGGTCACAAACCCACCACGTGTGCCTTGGACCCCCTCCCCACTCACCTCTTTCAAGCTGCTGCTCCTGCTCTACTCCCCTTCATCTCCTCCCTCCTCAACACCTCTCTACTTTCTGGCATCTTCCCCTCTGCCTTCAAAAAAGCCTCTATCACTCCCCTCCTCAAAAAACCTACCCTCGACCCCACCTCCCTCCAGAGCTACCGTCCTGTCTCCCTCCTACCCTTCCTCTCCAAAACCCTCGAGCGGACTGTACACCGCCAGCTCTCTGCTTTCCTGTCCAACCACTCTCTGCTTGACCCTCTCCAATCTGGCTTCCGCTCTGCTCACTCCACTGAAACCGCCCTTCTGTCTGTCACCAACTCACTTAAGTGTGCCCGAGCTGCCTCTCTCTCCTCTGTCCTAATTCTCCTCGACCTCTCTGCTGCCTTTGACACTGTTGATCACTCTATTCTACTATCATCTCTTGCTGACCTGGGGATCTCTGGCACTGCTCTGGCCTGGTTCTCCTCCTACCTCTCCAACCGCACTTACCAGGTAACCTGGCGTGGAGCAACCTCCACACCTCACCCTCTCTTAACTGGAGTCCCCCAAGGGTCAGTCTTGGGTCCTCTCCTGTTCTCTCTCTACACCCGCTCCCTGGGCCCCCTCATCGCATCCTATGGTTTCTCATACCATTTCTATGCTGATGATGCTCAGATTTTCCTCTCCTTCCCCACCTCTGACTCCACCATCTCCTCCCGTATCTCTACCTGTCTGTCTGCTATTTCCTCCTGGATGCACTCGCATCACCTCAAACTCAACCTCTCTAAATCTGACCTCCTTTTCTTTCCCTCCTCCTCCCCCTCCTCTGATCTCTCTATCTCTGTTCCTCTGGAATCTACCACACTCTCTCCCTCTTCCTCAGCTAAGAACCTTGGAGTCACCCTGGACCCCTGCCTCTCTTATTCCCAGCACATCTCCACTCTGGCACGCACTTGCAGATTCTTCCTGAGCAACATCCGAAGAATCCGACCCTTCCTCACCAACTATGCTACCCAGCTCCTGGTCCAGGCCCTGGTACTCTCCCGCCTAGACTACTGCAACTCCCTCCTGGCTGGCCTCCCTGCGTCCGCCACCCGTCCGCTCCAGCTCATCCAGAACTCTGCTGCTCGCCTGGTGTTCTCTCTACCTCGCTTCGCCCACGCTACTCCACTACTCCGCTCGCTCCACTGGCTCCCGATCACCGCTCGCATCCAGTTCAAGACTCTTGTACTAGCCTACAGATGCCTTGACCAGACTGCACCCAGCTACCTCCAGACCCTCATCTCTCCCTACACCCCCACTCGACCTCTCCGCTCCGCCTGCACTAGAAGACTGGCTCTACCTCCGCTACGCTCCCCTGCCTCCCGAGCCCGCTCCTTCTCCACCCTTGCTCCGCAGTGGTGGAACGACCTTCCTACAGATGTCAGGACTGCCCAGTCCCTGACCACATTCCGGCGCCTCCTTAAGACTCACCTCTTCAAAGAGCACCTGTAGAACTCCTCTGTTTGTATCCTGGGACACTATCACCCTTCATGTAAATGTGCTTTATTTTGCTCTTATCCGCCCCCTATTTTACTGCATTTAATCCTGTACCTCAGAATATTGTAATCTGCCAAGTGTTTAATCTGTAGTATTTTGTACTTAATCATATCCTGATGTAACTATCACTATTTAATCATATCCTGATGTAACTTTCACTATTATCTGCTGTATTATTGAATTGTGGTTTGTCACACTTGAGAATTATTGTATTTCTTGTTCTTATTGTATGACTTATATTGTAACACTTGAATGTATTTGTATTTGCTTGCGATTGTAAGTCGCCCTGGATAAGGGCGTCTGCTAAGAAATAAATAATAATAATCTACAAATAAAGGAGCCATCCCACTGCACTGGAAATTGGCAATGTGTTTCTATATTTAGAAAAGGAGATATCATTTGACCCTGGGAACTACAGACCAATAAGTTTAACATGGAAACTACAATAAGAGCAAAATGGAGGAATATTTATATAGTAACAACATTGGATTTAGAAAGGGTATATCTTGTTTAACTAATTTACTACATTTGTTTCAGTACGTGACTATTAGCGTCAACAATGATAGTGCATACATAATCTGCATTTGACAAAGTACCACACAAAAGACTATACCTAAAGATTAAGTAAGTAGAAATAAATGGTAAAGTAGCAGCAAAGATTGATAACTGGTTACAAGATAGAAAGCAGAGAGTTATAATTAGAGGCCAGGCATCAAACTGGAGTAACATAACAAGGGGTTACCACAGGGATCAGCACTGGTACCATTGCTATTCTTAATTTATATAAATGACCTGGACCAAGATATAATTAGTAAGATGTGCAAATTTGCAGACAACACAAAACTGGCAGGGGTAGCCAACTCCCAATCAGCAACTTTAATAATACAAAGAGATTTAGACAGGATTCAAGCTTGGGCTGACACATGGCAGGTGACATTTTAGTGAATAAATGCAAAGTCTTGCACATAGGGTGCAAAAACATTAGAGGCAAGTACAGCATGAATAGTAACGAAATAGAAAAGGTCTTGGTGGTAGTAGTTGTTGAAAAAGGCAAATATAATGTTAGGTTCCCTTTCAATTCAAGGACGACCAACAACATACTTAGGGGATATGCCTGCTTTTTGGTAGGTTTTTACTGAGCTCTTTATATCAGAGCTGCCGATAGACGCCTCCCTGGGGTGACGTCCTCGGTCCCGCCTACCGAGGAATCAAAATAGTCAGCCCATGGAAGCCATTTCTCGTTTTGCCTCTCAAGATGGTAAGGTAAGACATCTGTGTTTACAACTGAGCATTATGAAAGAGCTTTTCCGAGTTGACTGCATTCATGCTAAAAGCTGGCTTGCCACCTTCCTGGAATCATTGGCTCCATTCTAGCTCTTCTTGTGCTTTCTGTGCATATTTTCACAGCATGTCTCGCTTGCTGTCTTTACTGTTTACTGTCTGTTGTATGTGAGCGACTGCCTTTGCAGTATTATTTAAGTGTGTGTGTGTGTGTTGTCTTTCCAGCCTACACTCTTGGAGAGAACGCAGTTCTTCTGCTGGGGCTAGGCTCTGCTCTATCCCTGCCATTGAGTGATTCGCTGACTGCTGTGTGTGCAGTTGGGCGAAATATATATTAAATTATTATACTGTTGTTGTTGCATGTCTAATCGACCCTGTCACACAACCCCGAACGTGGTAAAGTGTGTGTCAGTGTTTATACAGCATGTCTGTGTATTTGTGATCACTGCTGGGTAGAGTAAACACAGTGAACATGGTAAAGTGTGGGTCACTGTTTATACAGCATGTCTGTGTATTTGTGATCACTGCTGGGTAGAGTAAACACAGTGAACATGGTAAAGTGTGGGTCACTGTTTATACAGCATGTCTGTGTATTTGTGATCACTGCTGGGTAAACACAGTGAACATGTTCATGTGTGTGGGTAGCTCTTTATGTGACTTTCTAGTGTAATTCTATCTGCAATTACTGCAGCATCATTGTAACTGTAATTGTAATTGAACACAGTAGCATTGCAATTGTAATTGTAATTTGAGCAAACAATGGTGCTGTAATTGTAGTTGTAAGTAGAACTGTAATTGACCGGAGGTCTGCTGCTGATAGAATGAGGTACATGGAGCTCTGGGTAGGGTGTATCAATTCATCACGTGTCGATGAATCACGATGCTTTCTTTACACAAGTCATCGTATTGTAATAGGTCTGTATCGTTTGTATCATGATACAAGACCAGAAAGCAGCACAGCTCATTGCAGATCACCAGATGGTTCATGAATGAAGAATAAGTGAGTCTATTGGCCCATCTGCATGTAAACACTTTGACTTTCACAGAAATCAAGAGAAACGCTTATCTGATTGGTACAGAACTCGAAATCAATGTTATTGAGCAGAAGACATTGATAATATCAGATTTTGGGGATATTAGGGGGTGTCTGTCATGAAACTCGGAATCAACATTATTGAGCAGAAGATATTGATAATATCATATTCTGGGGATACGGCTGTGTCTGTCTCTCTCGTTTGTTTTCACATATTTGGAGAACTGCTTGTCCGATTGTCATGAAACTCGGTATAACATTATTGAGCAGAAGATATGGAGAGGATCAGATTCTAGGGGTGTATAATCCCTATATATATATATATATATATATATATATATATATATATATATATATATATATATATATATATATATACAGTACTGTGCAAAAGTTTTAGGCAGATGTGAATAAATGCTGTAAAGTAAGAATGCTTTCAAAAATAGTCTTGTTAATAGATTATATTTATCAATTAACTAAATGCAAAGTGAGTGAACAGAAGAAAAATCTAAATCAAATCCATATTTGGTGTGACCACCCTTTGCCTTCAAAACAGCATCAAGCATCAATCCTCTAGGTACACTTGCACACAGTTTTTGAAGGAACTTGGCAGGTAGGTTGGCCCAAACATCTTGGAGAACTAACCACAGTTCTTCTGTGGATTTAGGCAGCCTCAGTTGCTTCTCTCTTTTCATGTAATCCCAGACAGACTTGATGATGTTGAGATCAGGGCTCTGTGGGGGCCATACCATCACTTCCAGGACTCCTTGTTCTTCTTTACGCTGAAGATAGTTCTTAATGACTTTCGCTGAATGTTTGGGGTCGTTGTCATGCTGCAGAATAAATTTGGGGCCAATCAGATGCCTCCCTGATGGTATTGCATGATGCATAAGTATCTGCCTGTGCTTCTCAGCATTGAGGAGACCATTAATTCTGACCAAATCCCCAACTCTATTTGCAGAAATGCAGCCCCAAACTTGCAAGGAACCTCCACCATGCTTCACTGTTGCCTGAGGACACTCATTCGTGTACGCTCTACAGCCCTTCGGCGAACAAACTGCCTTCTGCTACAGCCAAATATTTCAAATTTTGACTCATCAGTCCAGAGCACCTGCTGCCATTTTTCTGCACCCCAGTTCCTGTGTTTTCGTGCATAGTTGAGTCACTTGTCCTTGTTTCCACATCGGAGGTATGGCTTTTTGGCCGTAAGTCTTCCATGAAGGCCACTTCTGACCAGACTTCTCCGGACAGTAGATGGGTGTACCAGGGTCCCACTGTTTTCTGCCAGTTCTGAGCTGATGGCACTGCTGGATATCTTCCGATTGCGAAGGGAAGCAAGCATGATGTGTCTTTCATCTGCTGCAGTAAGTTTCCTTGGCCGACCACTGCGTCTACGGTCCTCAACGTTGCCCGTTTCTTTGTGCTTCTTCAAAAGAGCTTGGACAGCACATCTGGAAACCCCTGTCTGCCTTGAAATTTCTGCCTGGGAGAGACCTTGCTGATGCAGTATAACTACCTTGTGTCTTGTTGCTGTGCTCAGTCTTGCCATGGTGTATGACTTTTGACAGTAAACTGTCTTCAGCAACCTCACCTTGTTAGCTGAGTTTGGCTGTTCCTCACCCAGTTTTATTCCTCCTACACAGCTGTTTCTGTTTCTGTTTCAGTTAATGATTCTGTTTCAACCTACATATTGAATTGATGATCATTAGCACCTGTTTGGTATAATTGTTTAATCATACACCTGACTATATGCCTACAAAATCCCTGACTTTGTGCAAGTGTACCTAGAAGAATTGATGCTGTTTTGAAGGTAAAGGGTGGTCACACCAAATATGGATTTGATTTAGATTTTTCTTCTGTTCACTCACTTTGCATTTAGTTAATTGATAAATATAATCTATTAACATGTCTATTTTTGAAAGCATTCTTACTTTACAGCATTTTTTCACACCTGCCTAAAACTTTTGCACAGTACTGTATATATAAACAGGTATATTTAACAATCACCAGCGGTTTTAAATGCTCCAGTTTACTAAAATTTGTTTCTGGCAAGTACAAGAGAACAGCGTTTGACCACCTTCAACTTATCCTGAATTCTCAAGTGATTTCCACGTTTCTGAATATCACCCCTGCTCTGCGCATTTACCTATCCTTAATGTGCGATCATTCTTGTGCATGGGACTCATTAATGAACTGAGAGCCACCATGAACCAGGATCGCCTAAACAGCCTTGCCATCACGTCCTCGGAATGTGATATATTCCCAAAACTGGATTTTACTGACATTATTAGAGACTTTGCACAGATGAAATCGAAAAGATTAATTGGTTTACTTAGAACAGAGGTGATTCTGAAAATTTAAGTAACATGCTGTTTAGTTTTCAGATAGATTGTGGTGTTGAGCACTTACTAACATTTTAATATTCCTAACATTGTCTTTTAAAGGTTGTTTTCATATTAATCCAGTTATTAAAAGTTGTGTATTTAAGTCACTAGATGGCGCTGTGTAATGCCAAGTCTTTATAGCTAATTGTTTCATGAATGTATTGCACGTTTGGTATTTACGGTAAAACAATGGGAGTGGTTATTTGAATCTGGTCATGTCTATTTTTACTGTCATGATCATCATGACAGTAAAAATAGACATAATGAAGCGTTCTTACCTTTGTATAAGTTAGTGAATATCGGGATTTTCTTCCTATGCATCGGGACGCGGGACATTTGCTAGGAAATCGGGACTGCCCAGACCACATAGGGACTGTTGACATGTATGTCTTATGCATTGATCGATCTGAAACCTAGCATATACAATTAATTCAGGAAATTATATTCACATTGCGCAATTAATTAATATGATTGTGTGACAGAAATATGAGTTTTGGTTGTAAATCTCCCTCCCGGCGCTAAGCAGCGAAAGGGGAAGTCTTTGGACAGACTGGCTTGACAGTTATTTTCCTGGGACGGGAACTCGGTCAGTCTGGAAGAAGGCAAGAGACTGTTGCAGGAATGTATTGACCCGGAAGGTAAACTATGTAGCAGCTGCAGACAGTAAAGGCAGCTGCAATCATTTACCTAGGAGTCATACATAACGGCATAAAGGGGCAGTAGAATTGTAAATCTTTTCCTTCGCTTGGTTTCAGAGCACATACGGAACTGGAAGGACTGGGAGAGAATCCCCATTTGAACTGTGATAAAGTATTTGTGAGTGTTTTGTTTGTTTGTAGCACTGCTAGTAATTGTCTTTTGTTTTGTGAATTCACTTGCTTGTCATGTAACTTGTCATACAAGATGGCGGAATATTGACAGCTTTAGTTCCACAGGTAAAAATACATTAGTCTTCAAGTGAGTGTCCCGAATTCAAAAATACGACATATGTGCACATTTGAATTGTTTTTTTTAGATGTTTACTAATCAAAGGTAAATTATCAATTTACCTTTTTATTATCCGTTTATATTTTCTTAATGCGCTAAAACAGAAGTAACCGGTGCGTCGATCTCCAATAGGTCACAAATCATAAGCCCCTAGATCCACACGCTGAGAAAAAACGCCAAAGTCAAGTAAAAATCAACAGGTTGGATTTTATTTACCACAGGCTAACGTGTAGAAGACAAACTATACAAAAAGTCAAACACTGCCTGAAACATTTGCATGGTGTAAATGGTCAATTAATTAATAGGCTAAGCGCTTCTTTTGGTTGCGTCGCGGCGCTGTCTCCACTGTCTAATCAGCATACGATGCCATGCTTAATGAGAGGGTCGCTATGTTGAGCTAAGTTAATACAAAAATATGTTAGTATTATTGTGGGAGCGGATAACGTGTTATTATTTGTTTTGAAAATCATTATCATCATTTTCCTTCCGAGCTTTACACCAGGGGTGTATTGCCGGAGGATTATTGCTTGGTCGCCAGACGAGGATTTTTATAAAAATAAAAGATCCCTTTTCCAAATCAGATTACAGTTTCCATTTGTGATTATTCCTGCACTGCATCCCCTCTGCACCTGTTCTACTCAGCAGCCACTTTGCCACAGGCTGATTATTTTATTTTTATGTGCTTTGTTGTATTGCTTCAGTCTTTATTAAACAAAAAACATATCACTCTATGAGCTACAAGATGTATCGGTCAAATCTTTTGCTGCATAATCAGTAGCTATAAAACTGTGGTCAAGCAATATTATTGACATTTACACACAAAATGCAGATAGAAAGTACACACACACAAATATGCATAAACACATACTGTCATTATCTATGTTTAAATAGGCATGGTACTAAAGTTCATTATTTTTAGAATACTATCTAAATTCACATTTTAGGAAGTTAAATTTAAATGGAAATGGGGAGGGGAAGTTGTTTGACCTGGCTGAAGGATTTTCATCAGGGCTGTTAACTTCCTCACTGCTTGTCTCCGATACAGATTTATGACCTGTTTTCATTTATCAGATGATTCAGTTATCAGATTTAGCAGACTTGTTTTCATTTATCCACTTTCTAATATAACTCTAGATGGTAGAGGTTAAATTTACACTCACAAAATATTTACTTCGTTTTCTGTGAAACGTTCACTTCGCGCCACGTAAGACCCGCCCCCTGCTCTACTTTTTCAGTGTGCGTGTTGTACGGCGATTACGTAAATACACAGGGATCACTTACAATAAATACAAACTTGACTAAAAAACACTAAATGTTCTACAAATGAAACCCTAAAATTTGTTTTCGGTGGGGGGCGTTGCCACTTGCACCCGCGTGGGGGGAGGACTCCCATTCTCCCCTTGCCTTCTACTTTAAAATGAAAAGACTGACAGTTTTGGTTCCCATATCATAAGAAATACATTGAGACATTTGAACAGAGTACAGAGGAGAGCAACATGATTGATTCCAGGACTGAAGGGCATGTCATATGAAAATAGACTGAAAGAGATGAATCGGTATAGCCTAGAAAAACGGAGAGTCAGAAGCAAGATATTTAAAATTGTCAAGGGGGTTTAAGAAAGTAACTGCTGAGAATTATTTTTCACAGGTCACAGAGAACAGAACCAGGGGCCACAGGTGGAAAATGAAGAAGGGCATATTGAGAACAAAGGGGAAAGGGTGGTGAACCATTCAACCATTGGCTGCCAGACAGAGCTGTTAAAGCAGAGACTCTCGTGTCCTTCAAGAATAGACTGGATGTCTAGACTGGAAGACTGGAATAGTCATGAAAAATATTGTATACCCCTCTCTGTGACAACAATAAGACTTTTAGCTGGCCGCCTGGAGGAAGGGCAGTCCGTTTAGCCACGGATTCCCAGAGGTTTCATTTCCCCTACTAACCTGGTTAGAGTTTTTTTGTTTTTCCTAACCTAAGTGCAAACGGACCACGCTGGCACCAAAGCAAGCATAGGTGGGACAAATGGCCTTTTCTCATCCTGTACTAATCCCTACTTGACATTTTGAACTTTTTTGGTTTTTAAACTTCAATTGTATGCCTTTATTCTAGACGGATCTATTCTGGCCTCAGAGCTTATACTATCAGGTCCTATGATTGGCCTAGCTCCTCTGTACCTTATTTCTGTAATGATGTGGCCATAATTTATGTATATTATTCTATGTTGGGTCTAACTGGAGAATGATATAAACTTGGACAAAGTTCCTTCAATTTGTATTCCACACTTCTGTAGCAAACACTACCTGTAACTATCACTTCAGTCTGTCCTTCTTCATTCCATCTTCCATCATCAGTTAAGCAAGTATAGACGCCTCTATCCAAGGGCTGGATGTTTCTCAGATGCAGAGAGATATCACCCGTCTGCAGTGCAGAGGGAGAGAGAGCAGTGCGGTGCCAATAAAGTCTGTCCTGTTTGCTGACCTGATACTTTTGGTTCTGATATAAATGAACAGGCATGTCGACTCTCTCCTTGAACCACCTCACTTCCATGTCCACAGCACTGACTCTGGGTGAAATGTGACAGGGCAGGATGACATCATGACCAGGCTCAGCAATGACAGGCTGATCAGAGCCAACGACACGCCATCCACCTGAGAAAGAAAAGACAAGGTCAGGCAATAAAAAGTTTCTTAAAAACAGCATCTTAATAGATTAAATATTTGAAAGCTATTATAAGTAGGGTTGGTGCTCATCTTGTAAGTTATTTGAACTCAATGCTATACATCTATACAGAGACACTAAACACACTGAAAATGAAATATTGCATCTCAGTGGATCTGTCCTGTTGAATTATTGTCATGTTACAAATAGGAGGTTGTCTCTTCATCAGTTTCATTTCTACAGTCCCTCTCTAGACTCATCTATTCTGTCCTCAGAGCTTATACTATCAGGTCTTATGGTTGGTTTAACTCCTCTGTACCTTATTAGGTATTCATTTCTGTAATAAAGTAACTAGAATTGATGATATTATTATATGTGGGGTCTAACTAGAGAATTAGCTAATCTTAGATTAAAGTTCCTTCAATTTGTATCCCACACTTCTGTTTAAAACACTACCTGTAACTATCAGTTCAGTCTGTCCGTCTTCAGCCCATCTTCCATCATCAGCTGAGCAG
This sequence comes from Acipenser ruthenus, assembly GCF_902713425.1. Classification (NCBI taxonomy): domain Eukaryota; kingdom Metazoa; phylum Chordata; class Actinopteri; order Acipenseriformes; family Acipenseridae; genus Acipenser; species Acipenser ruthenus. Next base: position 5,975,688 of record NC_081231.1, on the reverse strand, counting down.
GTATAGACGCCCCGGTCAGAGAGTCGTAGGTTTCTCAGATTTAGAGAGATATCACCTCTCTGCAGTGCAGAGGGAGAGAGAGCAGTGCGGCCCTGGTAGTCACTGTCCTGTCTGCTGAGCCGATCATTTTGGTTCTGATATAAATGAACAGGTCTATCGAATCTCTCCCTGAACCACCTCACTTCCATGTCCACAGCACTGACTCTGGGTGAAATGTGACAGGGCAGGATGACATCATCACCAGCCTCAGCAATGACAGGCTGATCAGAGCCAATGACAGCCCTTCCACCTGAGAAAAAAAAAAAAAAAACTGTTAGGCAATATGATGGTGAAAGTCCCATGCCATGTAAACAAAATAAAAGCTATAGCCTGGCTTAAGCCAATGTGGACACTTTTGTTTTTAAACAATGATTGTATACTGTGAACAGGCTGGCTGTAGGGGTGACGTCAGGCCAGAAAGAAACACACAGACAGGCAGTACTGGTGAGTGAAACTGAGATGCTGTGGCGCTCAGTGCATTTAATTACACACCCACACTATTTTCTTTTACGGTTTCTCCTTCTCTCTCCCCCGTTCTCCACTCTCGAACACACAACCCCGAGTGAGTGCTTCGTGCATCTATATATATAATTGTGCTGGGATTCAATTACCAATTAATTATTATCATGCTCACATATCAATACACTTAATTTGTGAAGTGATTTGTGCCACCCTCGTGTCTAAATACAATTATACATTTTAAACACTTGTGCTCATTACCCACATTATATCCTGTGTATCAACTACAATACACCAATATTAACACAACACACACAACACACAAATGCACACAGGGGCGGGGCACATTGCCATATATCCCCCCCTTGTGCGCAGCACACATGGCCTCAATGGCCTTCTCTCCCTTAGTCTCAAAGTTCCAGTCGTATGTCCGGCCCAGAAACAGGGGCAGCAATGGTCCACGGGGGCGGCCATGGTGGGACGTCCTCTTCGCAATCCAACACCCCTGGCTGGAGGAGCCAATCCTGGCATTGGAAATGCTGCTTTATCCCGTTGTACCCATGGCAGCGGAAAAACTGCCAGAGGCAATGCTGTCCGCAGACTTGCGGACAGCTCCCAGGCTGACTCATTCAGTCGAGGCAGTCCTGGCAGCGGAAAGGCTGTGGGGGCAGGTGGTCCCCCGACCTCCTCCTTCTTTGTATCCGGCAGCTCCCCCCCCCATGGGGCTCTGGCCACAGCACTTCCTGCAGCGACCCCAGGCAAGTTAGAGCTGGCGGCGACCCCCAGCAAAGCAGAGCCAGCGGCGACCCCCGGCGAAGGCAGCAGCGGACCCGAGAGGCGAACTCGGGAGGGGAGTCCCTGGCCACAGAGGCAGCAGCGGGAGAACCACTTCTCCTTCGTACCCTGTAACTGGTCGCTCCACGCGCAATGCGGAGCATCAGTCAACCTCAGGTGATGCGGAGCAGCAGGCAACCTTGGGCAAAGCGAGGCAGGCATCTTTGGGCGGTGCTGGATTCAGGACCAGTCGTAGTGCTGTGGTTGGCCACTGTGGCCCTCTTCTTGGTCGCTACGGCCGGGCTATTTTCTGCTGTGCTCCTCTCAGCAGACTATGAAATGGCTGCTGAGGAATGCCAGCATCACGTCCTGGTGAAGGGAGAGGCAGCTCCTGATCCTCTCCCCCTGGTGATGGTGGATGCAGAGGCAGCTCCGGCACCTCTCCTCGTGATGGTGACGGTGGGAAGTGATACCAGCAGGAATTCACCCTCTGCTGGTGGAAGTGGACCCAGCAAGCATTTACCCTCTGCTGTTGGAAGTGGACCCAGCAGGCATTAGGAGGCTGTGTGGTCCAGTGGTTAAAGAAAAAAAGGGCTTGTAACCAGGAGGTCCCCGGTTCAAATCCCACCTCAGCCACTGACTCATTGTGTGACCCTGAGCAAGTCACTTAACCTCCTTGTGCTCCGTCTTTCGGGTGAGACGTAATTGTAAGTGACTCTGCAGCTGATGCATAGTTCACACACCCTAGTCTGTGTAAGTCGCCTTGGATAAAGGCGTCTGCTAAATAAACAAATAATAATAATAATAATAATTCACCCTCTGCTGGTGGTGGGAGAGGCAGCTCCTGCTGCTCTCCCTCTGGTGGTGGAGGTGGGAGCAGCAAGCAGTCCTCCCATGGCGGTGGAGGCGGAACCAGTAGGTATTCACCATCTGCTGGTGGAGGTGGGAGCAGCAAGCCAAGAAAAGAAAATGACCCACCTTTTGTTTGTAAAAGTTTTTTATTGGTGATTACACCAGCACTGAATGGGGGGTGACAGTGCTGCTGCTGCTGCTGTAGAGAGATGCCATTTTGGCAGAGGGGCATAATATGATCTCTGGGTTACCGCAAGTCCTGTATAGAGGGTGCAGGTAAAATTAGTTTACTGTATGTCTTCTTATAGAAGGCAGACAGGGCTACCTAATTAAGGTAGGGGTTTTATGGGTTTTTGAAAGACCAAGTTTTAGATTTTGGATTTATTTTTGCTTTGCATTATAATTTTGAATTGTTTATTTGTTTACTATTATTTATTTGTATTTAAATTGAGAAGTTTAGTAGATATTAAAAAAAAACACCCAACTCTTGGTTGGTTCCAAGGGGAAGAGTTACCCAAATTCAGGTAAAAAGGGGGAGGTTGGAGAGAAGAGGAGCTCATTTATTAATTATTTTATTATTTGCTTATTTAGCAGACGCCTTTATCCAAGGCGACTTACAGAGACTAGGTTGTGTGAACTATGCATCAGCTGCAGAGTCACTTACAATTACGTCTCACCCGAAAGACGGAGCACAAGGAGGTTAAGTGACTAAGCTAAGGAAGAGAGAGGCTAGGGAAGTGTGTTCTTGCCCTGACTAAGTCTACATGCTGGTTTTGTTTAAAGAAGACATAATTCATCCTGCACTCAGAAGTTTTTTTTGGAGCTGTACATAGTTATATTTATTTACTTTAAAAGTTTTGATTTTGAGTTTTGTTTTATTCTATTTGCTTAAACAATAATAACAGATTTTAGGGTTGCAAACCTAACTTGTGTTCACATCCTGCTTTCCTGTATTGAACATCTACAAGACCACTTGGCTAACCTTACATGCCATTAAAAAAGAACTGTTTCTTAAAACAGCATCTTTAATACAATAAATGTTTGAAAGCTGGTTGGTGCTCTTCCTGTAAGTTATTTGAGCTCAATGCTATACATCCATACAGAGACACTAAACACACTGACAATTAAATATTTCATCTCAGTGGATCTGTCCTGTTGAATTGTGTTCATGTTAAAGCACACTCTGAGATCACAGGATTTGGGGCTGTTGGTTATTGCTAGGGTCAACAAAATCACCACAGGAGGAAGGGCTTTTTCATGCAGAGCCCCTGAATTATCAAATGCCCTTCTTTTTTCTCAGGGAAGTTGGGACTGCTACAGTTTATACTTTTTTTTAAATTTAGTCTTTGCCAAATATTTTATTATTTTCTCCCAATTTGGCATATCCAATTATTTTTAAGCTCAGCTCCCCGCTGACTCGAGAGGGGCGAAGACGAGCACACGCTGTCCTCCAAAGCGTGTGCCGTAAGCCGACTGCTTATTTACACACTGCAGACTCACCGTGCAGCCACCTCAGAGCTACAGCGTTAGAGGACAACGGAGCTCTGGGCTGCTTACAGGCAAAGCTGCAGGTGCTCAGCCAGTCTACAGGGCGACGCTCGGCCTGTTGTGTGCTGCCCCTTGGGAGCTCCCATCTATGGTTGGCAATAGAATAGCCTGGATTCGAACCTGCAACCTCCAGGCTATAAGGCGCATACTGCACTCCACGCGGAGAACCTTTACTGGAAAATTTCTGCTTTTTAACATTATTATTTTTTATATACTGTGTGGAAGGGTGGGGGTATTCACTGACATGGGAGACAGAAGATGTTATTTGCCAACACCGCACAGGTGCCCAGATTTATTTATTTTACTTATTTATTTTTTATTTAGTTTAGCCCGCAGAGGGCGCTGTTGTCCATGGTCTGGATACTGCCGACAGTAAACCAGGACCACAGGATTTCCAACACAGGTATCCCAATCCGTGCACCTTCAAGTGCTCAAAAATAATAATGAAAACAGAAGGCGAAAGAAAAAGGGAAAACACAGTAATAAAACTACAAACAAAAGTGCTGCTTATGCAGTGCCCCCACTGCCGCTAAGCCGGTCAGCACAGGTCTCCGTCCTACACTCAGTTGTGCCTATAGATTGGGGTTGGCCAGGGTTCCCTGTACTTCTACACACGTCCTCTTGGGTATGTATTTATTTATATTTCTCTGTAAAAATTAGTTGTTTTTTTATTAAAGGCTGCCCCCTCAGCCGGGCTCGCCTGCTCCTTGTTTCACGCTGGCCTCTTCTGCCAGCGACACTGTATTTCCCCCAACACGGCCACCCAAGTGCCCAACCAAGCCCAGTTCTTATGGGGCGAGCAGTTTCCCAAGGCCTGCCACTCAGCAACTCAAAGAGAGGGAAAGCACACACACACACACACTCTTCCCCACCTCTCTGTGTCATCGCCATGGCCGACAGGCGGATCACACGAGACTGCTGCCCTCTACCTGAAGTAATACGAATGTGCCAGACAGTCAGTCCAGATCTCCCCTGTTACATACGGTTTTTAAAATTTACTATTTAATATGTAGCAGTTGTGTGTGTGACATGCCTGGGGATCTTTAAACAAAGGTATTGTGTTGTATAAATGTAAATGCTTTTTATGTACTGTACAGTGCTTTGTGATACTTTGTATGAAAAACGCTATATAAATGTAATAAAAAAACAAATAGCAGGTTGTCTCTTCATCAATTTCATTTCTACAGTCCCTCTCTAGATGGATCTATTATGTCCTCAGAGCTTATACTAGCTAATACTACTCCAAGGGCCTCACATTGATCAGTGTTTCTTACGAAGTCAGTCAAGTCAGTCGAATGAAATCCAGCGACAGGAAGCAAACCACAGTTTGCAGGATATCAGCACCCCTGTCATAGACATGAGGAGGACTTGCATGGACACAGTTAGTGATGAACCTAATGATCCTTGTGAACCCGGTCAGACGAACCAGCATAAGAGAGAAAAGAACCTCAACGGGCACAAGCCTGGAGTTAAATGGCCAAGAGCTTGTGAGAAAACTGCATGGGATACAGTAAACACAGATCTCTGCTTTGCATGGAAAGGTTAAGTGGAACAGTTGAAAAGAAACTGGATAAATTTGGGGACATCATCTACACATATGGAAGTGAGAGGTATGGAATTGAAAAAAGGAAGGAAAAAAGTAAAATATTCCTGGAAAGTATAGACGGTAGCAGGAGACTGAACGCTTAGTTAGAGAAAGGAGACAGCTGAGGAAGCAATGGAGAAGAGCAGAACAAAGTCAGAAGGAGGGACTCAATCTCTTACAAAGGGTCATAAAAGATAAGCTTGCAACATTGCGCAGAGCTGAGCGCCTACGGAAACACTACAAAAAGAAGGAGCGTGTGAGAACTAACTTTTATAAAGACCCATTCAAATTTGTAAAGAAGTTATTCACCAGTGAGAAGAATGGCACAATAAAAGCATCTAAGTTTGAGCTGGAGAGATATTTGGATTTGCAATTTAGTTTTTCAACTTCAGAATTCAGCACTACATGGCAATGCCTAGAAGTTGGATTAATGGCAGGATGCACCATTTCTCCACTGGCTTTTACCATGGCAATGGAAGTAATCATTAGGGCATCAAAATGGGTAGTAGGAGGAGAGCGCTTGGCTTCTGGAATACGGCTACCACCAATTCGAGCATACATGGATGACATGACAACCATGACTACAACAGTAGCCTGCACTAATCGGTTATTGGGCAAATTAACCGATAAAACTGAATGGGCACGAATGCAATTCAAGCCCACTAAATCAAGGAGCATCTCTATAATTAAGGTAAAGTAGTAGATGAAAGGTTCTACATTAATGGTGAGGCAATAACAATGTCTGAGAAGCCAGTGAAGAGCCTTGGGAGATGGTACGACGGGGATCTAAAGGACACGGTTCATGTGGGAGAAGTTAGACAACAAGCAGTGGAAGGGTTGAAGAGCATAGACAGCAGCGCTTTACCAGGTAAACTAAAACTCTGGTGCTTTCAGTTTGGTCTACTGCCGAGGCTGCTGTGGCCACTGACTGTGTACGAGGTTTCTTTGACAACAGTAGAGAAATGGAAACTTTAATCAATTCATACATCAGGAAATGGTTGGGAGTTCCACGCTGCCTCAGCACAGTGGGACTTTATGGTAAAGGAATACTGCAGCTACCAGTCTCCGCTCTAACCGAGGAGTTTAAGTGCGCCAAGGTCCAACTGGAAGTGACATTAGTAGAGTCACGCTACAAATTACGTAAGGGAGGCAGCACCTGTGTTGAAAACTAGAAGAAAGTTGGTGGCAAAGAAAGCCATGGAAGATGTAAAGGCTGCCCTTCGAATTGGTGATATCATGGGGCAAGTTCAGCATGGAAGAGGGGGTCTTGTTCTCAGTTCAGCTCTTCCTACATGGCACAAGGCAGCCCCAGCTCAAAGGAGGAAGCTGGTAGTCAACGAGGTGCAAAAGCAGGAGGAGAGGATGAGGTGTATAAAGGCCGTTTCCCAGGCCAAGCAGGGAGAATGGATGAGATGGGAGAGTGTGGAACAATGTAAGATTGGCTGGCAAGACCTATGGTCAATGGAACAGAGCAGGATCAGTTTCCTCATCAGGTCAACATATGATGTTCTCCCATCACCACAGAACCTAAACCTCTGGGTAGGAGAGGATCCGTCATGTCCTTTGTGTTCATCACCTGCAACATTAAGGCACATTTTGACAGGATGTAAGGTGGCTCTTAGCCAAGGACGGTTTACTTGGCGCCATGACCAGGTGCTGCGATGTTTGGCCTTAGCATTGGAAGACAAGCGTAACACGACCAATAACTTGCCACCTGTTCCATCAAAACATTACACACAAAAGACAACATTCCTCCGCCCAGGAGAGCAACCACCAAGAAAAGGTGTTAAAACCAATCCTCGCCCAGGACAACTGGAAGCTGCTAGAGACTGGAAAATGCTGGCAGATGTTGGTCAACGGCTTATTTTTCGACCTGAGATTTCCACCACTAACCTTCGACCAGATATTGTCTTGTGGTCTGGATCAGCACTTCTTGTTCACCTGGTAGAGTTAACAGTGCCATGGGAGGATGCTGTAGATGAGGCATATAAGAGGAAGAAACTGCGGTATGCTCAACTAGCCACTGAAGCAGAACAGCGAGGATGGAGAGTCCGGGTTTACCTAGTGGAGGCGGGTTGTTGAGGATTTGTGGCACACTCTACAACCAGGTTTCTCAGAGACATCTGATTCAGTGGCCAAGAGTTGCGCCGCACAGTGAAGAACTTATCTGAAGCAGCAGAGAGGAGCAGCAACTGGCTGTGGTTGAGACGGAAAGATTCTGGTTGGGGATCTCAAGCAGAATAGAAAGATAGAAATTCTGATGTGCAGGTAAGTAAGCTGGGTTGAGCTGAGTGGGGGATGGAGTCGGATGATGCTGGGACGCCAGAATCACCGTCGTGGGCTAGTCAACGAAACACCGAGGATGGAAGGTGCCCACTTGAAGACCCCAGAGATGTACCCTACTTAGCTCAATCCAGACGGTTGTCATGCTGATGCGCTGGGGAGGCCGCACTGTGGTTGATCCCCGGAGCCAGCATCGCAGCCGTTGTGTGTGCTGATGCGCCAGGGAGGTAAAATAAGATGATCCCAGGAGACAGCATGACACTTCAGCCATTAACACCAGACAGAAGGATATCTACATCATCATATAGAAGGAAGCGCAAATGGATGGAGACATATGGATCACATTAGTTTACTGTAAAGCTACGTCTTAGTTGGTGCTTATCTTGGCGAGAGCCGAGTTCAAATCAACATTAAGTTTTAACATCTACTCTCATGGAAATCATGTACATTATTAGGTATTCATTTCTATAATAAAGTGACCAGAATTGGTGATGTTATTCTATGTGGGTTAACTGGAGAATTATCTAATCTTAAAGTTCCTCCAATTTGAATCCCACACTTCTGTTTAAAACACTACCTGTAACTATCAGTTCAGTCTGTCCGTCTTCAGCCCATCTTCCATCATCAGCTGAGCAGGTATAGACGCCCCGGTCAGAGAGTCGTAGGTTTCTCAAATTTAGAGAGATATCGCCTGTCTGCAGTGCAGAGGGAGAGAGAGAAGTGCGGCCCTGGTAGTCACTGTCCTGTCTGCTGAGCCGATCATTTTGGTTCTGATATAAATGAACAGGTCTGTCGAATCTCTCCCTGAACCACCTCACTTCCATGTCCACAGCACTGATTCTGGGTGAAATGTGACAGGGCAGGATGACATCATATCCAGCCTCAGCAATGACAGTCTGATCAGAGCCAACGACAGTCCATCCACCTGAGAAAGAAAAGACAAGGTCAGGCAATAAAAAGTTTCTCAAAAGAAAGCATTTAATAGAATAAATATTTGAAAGATTTTATAAGTAGGGTTGGTGCTCCACCTGTAAGTTATTTGAGCTCAATGCTATATATCTATACAGAGACACTAAACACACTGAAAATGAAATATTGCATCTCAGTGGATCTGTCCTGTTGAAATATATTCAGGGTAGCATTAGGGATGTGTCTCTTCATCAGTTTCATTTCTACAGTCCCTCTCACCTCTCTGTGTAGAAACAGCTGGTAGCAAACTCAAGACAATGAGACAGGTCCTCCCAAGAAATCTCATCTTCATTCTCCTAGAAAATAACAATAAAGATCTCTTAGTTAAAGCTGAGTGACACAACTAGATGTGCACACTGTGACCCACTGAGCTAACACAATGTAGGATCAGCACAGGCAAGTTCTGTACAGCACTGCACTCCCAGAGCAGACTGCTACATACATACAGAGTCAGACAGGCACATTCTGTACAGCACTGCACTCCCAGAGCAGACTGCTACATACAGAGTCAGACAGGCACTCCACACACTGATAAAGGAAGCTAATAAAAACTGAGGTGCAATACAATGTATATGAACCAGATAATAATGTATATGTTGTGACAGACAGAGAACGCCAGAATAGAGCAGTATTGAGACACAGGGTGTGCACTACACTCTACAGTAATAGAGCAGTATTGAGACACAGGGTGTACACTACACTCTACAGTAATAGAGCAGTATTGAGACACAGGGTGTGCACTACACTCTACAGTAATAGAGCAGTATTGAGACACAGGGTGTGCGCTACACTCTACAGTAGTAGAGCAGTATTGAAACACAGGGTGTGCGCTACACTCTACAGTAATAGAGCAGTATTGAGACACAGGGTGTGCACTACACTCTACAGTAATAGAGCAGTATTGAGACACAGGGTGCGCACTACACTCTACAGTAATAGAGCAGTATTGAGACACAGGGTGTGCACTACACTCTACAGTAATAGAGCAGTATTGAGACACAGGGTGTGCACTACACTCTACAGTAATAGAGCAGTATTGAGACACAGGGTACGCACTACACTCTACAGTAATAGAGCAGTATTGAGACACAGGGTGTGCAGGTATGGCCAAAAGTTTTGCATCACCTAGGATTGAGACAATTTGAACACTTTATGGAACAAAATGTGTTAATTCTATAGGGTGATGCACAACTTTTGGTCATAGTTGTAGAAACGGAATGTCTATCACATACAAAAGTGAACACCTGGCAAATATACCTGAATGCTTTTACTTCCTCTTTCAGGAGCCTTATCTGTCTGTCTCTTTGGGGCTTGGTGGCTCAGACAGACAGATATTCACAAGCTTCTCATTCCTTTTACCAATGATATACCTGAATCCCTCTCTTATTACAGTATAGACCAGGGAGAGACCCTCAGATTAGCAAAGCCATCATTTATAATCATATATAAAACATATACAATAGTAAAAGTCAAGAGTTTAAGAGATGTCTGTTCAAAACCACAATCGTAACAATTAACCACATGTGACATACCTCTAATTGCAACAAATATCTACCCACATGTAGAACCATGAACACATTTGTAACAACTTTTTAACCACAGGCCCAAATATTACTCTGACAGTTAGTTTCCTTCAATGTTAATCTCCACAGTGTGCAACTGACGTGGCTTTTTACTGCGGAGATATCTGCTGATTCCTGTCCACTGTGATTCATACTGTTGAGAAAATAAGGTAATAACACACAACACTACCTCACTGTATTTCTCAACACAAAACCCTTCCTGTGTGGCTGAAACACTCAGCATCACTGTGGCAGGATGACAGAGGTTTGAGGCTCAGAGACAGTGGAAGGGGCAAAATAATGATCTTTATTAAACAAAAAATAATCAAATAAATAGGCACAAAGGTCCAAACAAAAGGTTTAAACAAAATACAGAAATGTAGGCTGGGCATTAGCCTTCACTACAGTTTCTTTCTCCAAAACTGCACTGCACTGCACTGCACTGCACAGCACAGCACAGCACAGCACAGCACAGCACAGCACAGCACAGCACAGCACAGCACAGCACAGCACAGCACAGCACAGCACAGCACAGCCAAAAACTCCTCTCCCACAAAGGGTTTCACCTGCCCTTTTATAGTCTGTGGCTGGAGCCCAATTAACTAATAATTAACAATTAAACACTTAAGGCTCCAGCCACATTCTCACATGTATTTTATAGGGAGGAATTTAACCCCCTCCCTGCCAATCCAAAACAAAACAAGAATCACAAAAACATAATGAAAACAGTAAAAATAACAACAATAACAAAACACAAATTATTGGAGCGAGCTGGCACCCCATCACAGTCACTTACACTTATAAAACATCCAAACTGTATACAAGCATTGACCAGACCAGAATGTAGGCTTGTACTGAAATATTTACACATGCATGTGCTGCTAGCCAATCAAGGGACAGATGCCTTCATATACTGACACAGTGTGATACTCTTGAATCACCACACCCTTATCCACTGTGTGCACAAGCAAACAGAGGGACAGATGCCTTCATATACTGACACAGTCTGATACTCTTGAATCACCACACCCTTATCCAATGTGTGCACAAGCAAACAGAGGGACAGATGGCTTCATATACTGACACAGTCTGATACTCTTGAATCACCACACTCTTATCCACTGTGTGCACAAGCAAACAGAGGGACAGATGCCTTCATATACTAACACAGTGTGATACTCTTGAATCACCAGACCCTTATCCACTGTGTGCACAAGCAAACAGAGGGACAGATGCCTTCATATACTAACACAGTGTGATACTCTTGAATCACCACACCCTTATCCACTGTGTGCACAAGCAAACAGAGGGACAGATGCCTTCATATACTGACACAGTCTGATACTCTTGAATCACCACACCCTTATCCAATGTGTGCACAAGCAAACAGAGGGACAGATGGCTTCATATACTGACACAGTCTGATACTCTTGAATCACCACACCCTTATTCACTGTGTGCACAAGCAAACAGAGGGACAGATGCCTTCATATACTGACACAGTCTGATACTCTTGAATCACCAGACCCTTATCCAATGTGTGCACAAGCAAACAGAGGGACAGATGGCTTCATATACTGACACAGTCTGATACTCTTGAATCACCAGACCCTTATCCACTGTGTGCACAAGCAAACAGAGGGACAGATGCCTTCATATACTGACACAGTGTGATACTCTTGAATCACCAGACCCTTATCCACTGTGTGCACAAGCAAACAGAGGGACAGATGCCTTCATATACTAACACAGTGTGATACTCTTGAATCACCACACCCTTATCCACTGTGTGCACAAGCAAACAGAGGGACAGATGCCTTCATATACTGACACAGTCTGATACTCTTGAATCACCACACCCTTATCCAATGTGTGCACAAGCAAACAGAGGGACAGATGGCTTCATATACTGACACAGTCTGATACTCTTGAATCACCACACCCTTATCCACTGTGTGCACAAGCAAACAGAGGGACAGATGCCTTCATATACTAACACAGTGTGATACTCTTGAATCACCAGACCCTTATCCACTGTGTGCACAAGCAAACAGAGGGACAGATGCCTTCATATACTAACACAGTGTGATACTCTTGAATCACCACACCCTTATCCACTGTGTGCACAAGCAAACAGAGGGACAGATGCCTTCATATACTGACACAGTCTGATACTCTTGAATCACCACACCCTTATCCAATGTGTGCACAAGCAAACAGAGGGACAGATGGCTTCATATACTGACACAGTCTGATACTCTTGAATCACCACACCCTTATCCACTGTGTGCACAAGCAAACAGAGGGACAGATGCCTTCATATACTAACACAGTGTGATACTCTTGAATCACCAGACCCTTATCCACTGTGTGCACAAGGAAACAGAGGGACAAATGGCTTCATATACTGACACAGTCTGATACTCTTGAATCACCACACCCTTATCCACTGTGTGCACAAGCAAACAGAGGGACAGATGCCTTCATATACTGACACAGTGTGATACTCTTGAATCACCAGACCCTTATCCACTGTGTGCACAAGCAAACAGAGGGACAGATGCCTTCATATACTAACACAGTGTGATACTCTTGAATCACCACACCCTTATCCACTGTGTGCACAAGCAAACAGAGGGACAGATGCCTTCATATACTGACACAGTGTGATACTCTTGAATCACCAGACCCTTATCCACTGTGTGCACAAGCAAACAGAGGGACAGATGCCTTCATATACTGACACAGTCTGATACTCTTGAATCACCACACCCTTATCCACTGTGTGCACAAGCAAACAGAGGGACAGATGGCTTCATATACTGACAGTGTGATACTCTTTAGCATGTGCTCCATCATGTCCAGTTTCATCACAGTGAATCAGTGCTCCTCAGAGACAGTGCATGTAAACACCTGGATGGAGACAGATAAAAAGGGAGCCTCCATAAGCCCCAGATTCTGATCCTCTTGATTTGTGATAAAGAAGGACCTTTTTAGGGACCAGTGTGACAGACAGACAGACAAACAGAAAAACAGCCTCTATCTGCCGAGAGATTATGATATGATCAATAACTTGCTGTGCTAAAGAAGGTCTTCAGTGAGTTTCAACACAACAGGAAAGATGTTTTCTAGATATGCACAACTCTATAAATATTAGATTTCTCATATATTTAGGTAGAACTACATACACTTCCTAGTGTTTAATACACTGAAAGACAACATTCTAAATAAGTTTCTTTACTTTTACTGAGAACTCATTTTTTTTGTGTTGGGAATTTCTTTGGAAATGCAGTTGTATGTCTGAAAGGAGAAACCGCCCCCTCATCAAATATGTAATCATGGAACTATATAAATACCCTCTTTCATCTTCGCCCCATCGTTCAGTGTTTGTTTGGTCCCCTCCTCCCTCATCGTTCAGTGTTTGTTTGGTGCCCTCCTCCCTCATCGTTCAGTGTTTGTTTGTTCCCCCCCACCCTCATCGTTCAGTGTTTGTTTGGTCCCCTCCTCCCTCATCGTTCAGTGTTTGTTTGGTCCCCCCCACCCTCATCGTTCAGTGTTTGTTTGGTCCCCTCCTCCCTCATCGTTCAGTGTTTGTTTGGTCCCCTCCTCCCTCATCGTTCAGTGTTTGTTTGGTCCCCTCCCCCCTCATCGTTCTTTGTTTGTTTGGTCCCCTCCTCCCTCACCGTTCAGTGTTTGTTTGGTCCCCTCCTCCCTCACCGTTCAGTGTTTGTTTGCTCCCCTCCTCCCTCATCGTTCAGTGTTTGTTTGGTCCCCTCCTCCCTCATCGTTCAGTGTTTGTTTGGTCCCCTCCCCCCTCATCGTTCTTTGTTTGTTTGGTCCCCTCCTCCCTCATCGTTCAGTGTTTGTTTGGTCCTCTCCTCCCTCATTGTTCAGTGTTTGTTTGGTCCCCTCCTCCCTCATCGTTCAGTGTTTGGTCCCCTCCTCCCTCATCGTTCAGTGTTTGTTTGGTCCCCTCCTCCCTCATCGTTCAGTGTTTGTTTGGTCCCCTCCTCCCTCATCGTTCAGTGTTTGTTTGGTCCCCTCCTCCCTCATCGTTCAGTGTTTGTTTGGTGCCCTCCTCCCTCATCGTTCAGTGTTTGTTTGGTCCCCCCCACCCTCATCGTTCAGTGTTTGTTTGGTCCCCTCCTCCCTCATCGTTCAGTGTTTGTTTGGTCCCCTCCTCCCTCATCGTTCAGTGTTTGTTTGGTCCCCTCCTCCCTCATCGTTCAGTGTTTGTTTGGTCCCCTCCTCCCTCATCGTTCAGTGTTTGTTTGGTCCCCTCCTCCCTCATCGTTCAGTGTTTGTTTGGTCCCCTCCTCTCTCATCGTTCAGTGTTTGTTTGCTCCCCTCCTCCCTCATCGTTCAGTGTTTGTTTGGTCCCCTCCTCCCTCATCGTTCAGTGTTTGTTTGGTCCCCTCCTCCCTCATCGTTCAGTGTTTGTTTGGTCCCCCCCACCCTCATCGTTCAGTGTTTGTTTGGTCCCCTCCTCCCTCATCGTTTAGTGTTTGTTTGGTCCCCTCCTCCCTCATCGTTCAGTGTTTGTTTGTTTGGTCCCCTCCTCCCTCATCGTTCAGTGTTTGTTTGGTCCCCTCCTCCCTCATCGTTCAGTGTTTGTTTGGTCCCCTCCTCCCTCATCGTTCAGTGTTTGTTTGGTCCCCTCCTCCCTCATCGTTCAGTGTTTGTTTGGTCCCCTCCTCCCTCATCGTTCAGTGTTTGTTTGGTCCCCTCCTCCCTCATCGTTCAGTGTTTGTTTGGTCCCCTCCTCCCTCATCGTTCAGTGTTTGTTTGGTCCCCTCCTCCCTCATCGTTCAGTGTTTGTTTGGTCCCCTCCTCCCTCATCGTTCAGTGTTTGTTTGGTCCCCTCTTCCCTCATCGTTCAGTGTTTGTTTGGTCCCCTCCTCCCCTGCCTCCTCATTGCACCGTGTCTTGTCCAGGGGGAAGGTGGCTTCGGGTGCTGTTTGTCCTGCCCGCTGGCATTAGTTTAATCTAACACATATATTTAATGTATTATAGTTTTGCCAGCACAGGGGCGGCTAGCGAGATCCCAATGGGCAAGACCATGGACCAAATTCAAATAACAAAATAATCATTTACAGGCAGGTCTGTCTGTCAATTCAATAAATCATTCATTTCATTCCACTGGTGGCTGTCTCCTTTCTGAAATATATTACACATGAAACTGACTGACGTAAAGTAAATAACACCAAAAAATATGAATCCATATTTACCTGTCTGTTCAACGATTGAGCTGCTCTAAGAAGGGAATAATCCTGAACACTTTCAGCAATGCTGCACTTTGTACTGTACATTGAACCAGCACTGCTAAACATACCCCACTTTATAGTGTAATAGAGCTATAAAGACTGAAACAAATATACAGGCAGTCCTAAAAGAGGCACTCTGATTGCTTAGTCACTTTCCATGTTAAACTGTGACAATATCAGCACAAAGTCACACTTCTGAACTGCATCTTAAACACAGACTGCCTCATATGGGTTTATATAGAAATCATAGCAGCTTTGCAGGTGAAAAACAATAGAACTAGAATTAGTGATCTGATTATCAGCAGCCTGTCTGTGTATCACAGTTAGAACTAGTGATCTGATTATCAGCAGCCTGCCTGTGTATCACAGTTAGAACTAGTGATCTGATTATCAGCAGCCTGTCTGTGTATCACAGTTAGAACTAGTGATCTGATTATCAGCAGCCTGCCTGTGTATCACAGTTAGAACTAGTGATCTGATTATCAGCAGCCTGTCTGTGTATCACAGTTAGAAATAGTGATCTGATTATTATTTCTTCTTGTTATTTGTTTACCAGGTAGCTTTCCAGTACCTGCAGTATGAGTCACAATGATATAAATACAAGAATAAACCAATTCAGAGAGAGAGGCTGGTTGAAATGGCTCTCAGTGTGTGATGCAGTGTATGGACAATGGCAGGACACAGTATTGATTCATTGCAATTGTAAGCAGAGAGCCTGTGGAGGCTGGCCTAAGGCCTGTCAGATGTAAGTGAATCAGAGGCAAGTCCAGTCGACCCACTGCTGAATAATAATAATAATAATTCAGACATTATCAAGGTTATGAAGTTTGCTGTGTATCACTCCACCCCTCTGAAGAGTAGCCAGTGTGACTGACATACAGAGCAGCAAATAGAAATCAGGGGCGTGCCCAAAACAAATGCTGAATCCTGAAACATCACTGAAAATGGGGGTTCAGTATTTCCCAAACCAGAGCCAGAAAGTGTAACATATTCTCATTTAGTTTTGGATTTACATGTTTACATTAACATCATTGTATTTAGGCTGCAAGCTCTATAGCTGCCCAGCCAATAGGAGTGGAGAGGAGGGGCGGAGACAGCAGTGATTCTGTCTTTGTTACATAGAGAGAGGCAAGCAGCTTGGCAGAGTGCTCAGAGTTATTCAGCTCTACTAGTTTAAAAGCGCTGATTGTAATTATTAAAAGATACTAGTTTGTCATAAATATTAGAACTGCACAGGATGTTCAGTGCTGGACCCGTGAACAGACTCGAGTCTTAACCTCAGAAACTCGAAAGCGTTCACAAACAGGCTCCTCTCCTCAATGATAATCTATGGGGTTTGACTCGATAGCATTCACAAACAGGCTCCTCTCCTCAATGATAATCTATGGGGTTTGACTCGATAGCGTTCACAAACAGGCTCCTCTCCAGCTCAATAATAATCTATGGGGTTTGACTCGATAGCATTCACAAACAGGCTCCTCTCCTCAATGATAATCTATGGGGTTTGACTCGATAGCATTCACAAACAGGCTCCTCTCCTCAATGATAATCTATGGGGTTTGACTCGATAGCATTCACAAACAGACTCCTCTCCTCAATGATAATCTATAGGGTTTGACTCGATAGCGTTCACAAACAGGCTCCTCTCCTCAATGATAATCTACGGGGTTTGACTCGATAGCGTTCACAAACAGGCTCCTCTCCTCAATGATAATCTATGGGGTTTGACTCGATAGCGTTCACAAACAGACTCCTCTCCTCAATGATAATCTATGGGGTTTGACTCGATAGCGTTCACAAACAGACTCCTCTCCAGATCAATGATAATCTATGGGGTTTGACTCGATAGCGTTCACAAACAAGCTCCTCTCCTCAATGATAATCTATGGGGTTTGACTCGATAGCGTTCACAAACAGGCTCCTCTCCTCAATGATAATCTATGGGGTTTGACTCGATAGCGTTCACAAACAGGCTCCTCTCCTCAATGATAATCTATGGGGTTTGACTCGATAGCGTTCACAAACAGACTCCTCTTCAGATCAATGATAATCTATGGGGTTTGACTCGATAGCGTTCACAAACAAGCTCCTCTCCTCAATGATAATCTATGGGGTTTGACTCGATAGCGTTCACAAACAGACTCCTCTCCTCAATGATAATCTATGGGGTTTGACTCGATAGCGTTCACAAACAGACTCCTCTCCTCAATGATAATCTATGGGGTTTGACTCGATAGCGTTCACAAACAGACTCCTCTCCTCAATGATAATCTATGGGGTTTGACTCGATAGCGTTCACAAACAGGCTCCTCTCCTCAATGATAATCTATGGGGTTTGACTCGATAGCGTTCACAAACAGGCTCCTCAATCATCTCGATCACAGACAGTGTCTTCATTGCATTGCTCTTTCTCACTGTAAACCACATAGCATTGACCAGTATCACTTCTCATCTCAATCACAGACTGTGTCTTCATTGCATTGCGAAGGAGAGGTTAGGGTTAGAGGAGAGAATGAGAGGTTAGGGTTAGAGTTAGAAGAGAGAAGGAGAGGGAAAGGCAGATCTGGATTCCTAAACTCTTACAATGTTGTTCTAAAGAATGCTCATGCCAGAGTGTAACAGAGAGGTGCAGGAACATGAAGTGAAGATGTTAAAAGCTATCGGTTAATATTACTGCACATGTAGTCTCTGTTCTCAAAATAAGCTTGAGATAGCAATGCCTAGTGACCAGAGGAAATAATGTCTGTGAGAGAGAGAGAGAGAGAGAGAGAGAGAGAGAGAGGAAAGAAAGAGTGTGTTATCTGTGGTGTGGCGCCTGTATGCCGATCGCACCACCTGGCTGAATGTAACTGCAATTTAATCCTGTTTGTACTGAAAAATAACATTGCCTTGATGCTCCAAATGTCCAGTTTTCTTCTTGATGACCTTGTAGCGTGCAGCATAATAAGTTTGCTGTCGACTACTCTTAATTGAGTGGTAGTATGCCTGGCCAGGCTATATTCGTATGTTCTTAATATATTTGATCCAGTTCTAATAATTAAAAAAATAAAATAAAACTCTGTGAAAATAATGCCTTCGTTGGCGTATTAACGTTGTCTATATATATATACATATAGGTATAGACAAAAGGAATCCATTTGGCTTCGTTCTGTGTTTTTTACCTTGCTGAATTTCAGTGCTGTTTCTCTATCCTTTTTCAAACGCGTTTTGCGCAAGTCCTTTCCGGCTTTCCGTTGTTTGTAGTGATTTGGTCTTTGCTTAGTCCCGGGTAGTTTTAAAGGACAGAGAAGATTCGGTAAGGAGATCCGACTTTCTTTTGTACTCGTGTGATAACGGGGGATTTGCGTTCTATCTTTTAGAACTATGGTTTAGTTTACTCATTTATTTTATACAGCTTAATTTTCGTTAGTCTGTGGTTAGTTGTCAAAAGGCATTTCCTTTTCTTTAATTCAATTTGGTTTGACTTTAGACACCAGCGCAGCTTGCACTAACTTAAGCTTTGCTTTTGGTTAATAAGTTTACCGTTTATTTTGCTACTTTCTTTACCAGTTCTGGATCAGTTTGTTCTTTTTTTCTTTTGATACTTTGTATTTTTTATTATGATTTTTGGAATGGCTTCTTTTTTTTTCCTTCAACGGCGGATTGCAGCAGTTTTCTCCATCAAAGGATCAATAGCTGCCAGTTTACAGACCGGGGTGAGATCTACCTAATGTTTTCTTTTTCAATCTGCTGCTGGATTACACATTTTTTGTGTTGAATAGACATTCAGTTTTGGTTGTTTCAGGAGGTATTTTTTTTGTGAGGATACTTTAAACATTAATTTTGAACTGGGGGTTGGGGTTGGGGTTGGGGTTGGGGTTGGTTGGGGTTGGGGTGTTGCTTTTTTTCCAACGTGTTTTACAGAACTGAATTGTTTATTTTTTGTTTGTTTATTTCACCGCTGTGTGATGCTGTTTGCTAATTCTACTGCTAGCTTTGTAACAGATTACTTAATCTTTATAAAGCAACCAGGTACAGCAATAAAGAAAACATTTAAGTTCAGTAAATGCCAGTGACACTTTATTTGCTTCCTAGTAGAATAATCACCCAACATGTAATTAAATACCCCCCTATTTACTTTTGTTTCAACAGTACTCATTAGATAAATAAATATAACTAAACAAAAACATCACTGTGTCATATAGTAGAATAGGCTGATTCCCTAAAGTAACCATCCAATTTTAACTATTCTATACAAGAACACACTATAGTAATATACCATACTGAGAAAATCAGTGATTTTAAACACTCTCTAACTACTCAAATAGTATATGAATTGACACAATGAAATAACTACTTATATCTTGAAATTCGTCTCTCTATTTATCTTATCTTTCTAACAATAACACAATTTGAGTAAATCTAATAGAAAAGAGGGAGCCGCCCCTCAAGAAGATTCCCCAGAAGCAGCAGCTTTACCCTTTTCTACTAAAATCTCCACATTGTTCCCCAATTAGCTGATTTAGCAAAGCATCCAGCCCAGCCTAACCCTTCCTCTCCTTTAACTTTAAAACAACAGGGTTTAGAGGACAAGACTGAAAAGCAGTGAGATTTACTTTAAAGTAACACCTTCCCATCATGTTAATAACACTGAACACCGTTACTTGTCTCTGCCTGTATTGAGAGAGGTCTGGGGTATCATCAGGAATGCTTTATGAACACAGAGGCTTCTTTTCAGAAACTCCTGCCTTTGTCTCTCTGTGATTGAGAAGCAGGGATTATATTATGATGGGTATTTCATTCTGTCAGAAACTCCTGCCTTTCACTTAGTGTGGTTGTGAACCTGCAGGTATTGAGACTGAACCTTTAAAAAATAAACAAACCAGGAGATACCAGTCTCAGTACAGTTGTTATTTCAGATAGTCTTGTGCTTTCACACCCTGACGAAGGCACGTTTGTGTCAAAACGTTGGTGATATGTGTTTATGAATTAGACACACATTTTTGGAGTGCAATCAAATGTGGTTCAATGGTTTTCTATACTGATTTACGGCTTCATCCTTGTGAACTTGCACCTCATTTACTTCGGTGTGCGGACCCGTTTCTCCCTTTTGTTGAAGCTGTAACATGTTGCAAATTAATCTGACACCAGCAACTAATTTAGCAAAGCATCCAGCCCCGTCCAACCCTCCCTCTCCTTTAACTTTAAACCAACTGGGTTTTGAGGAAAAGATTGAAAAGATCTAACTTAGTTTTTAAAGTAATACCTTCCCATCATGTTAATAACACTGAACAATATCAGTTTTGTAATAAATAAACAAACCTGGAGATACCAATCTCAGATTTTCTTGTATTGTTAGAGTGAAGCTGTAACATGTTGCTGGCGTCCTGCCCAGCTCAGGCAGTGGGTTGGGCAGACATGCCTGAATGCTTCAGCACTGAAGCTCAAACCAGTTCATGTTCTTTAAACACACAGAAACAAACACACACCCCACCAGAAGTGACACAAACAAACTTATGGGTCATGTTAAAGGAACATAAAATAACATTAACATGACAGAATGCAGTCATTGTCAATGCAGGGTTTAGATGCTGTGGTTAACACGATCATTCATTTTCAGACATATTTGGTGTTGGCTCTCACCATACAGAACCTCAGAATCCTTTAACAATACATACTTCAGATCTGCTTCATGATCGCACCATACAGAACCTCAGAATCCTTTAACAATACTGTGCCAGGATGGCGTGAGGTGTGGTGACGTCATGGACCAAGAAGTACAGAAACCAAAACAGTGGATGGGCGGGTGAAGTTGAATGCTACTGGCACTCGGCGTATTTAATAAATAATACAAAACAAAAGATTTGAACAAACAGCAAAACAAAAAGGCGCGATGGCCAAACAAACAGAAACAAGTATATTTTTAAATATAGCAATTGTTTTTCTTTCGCTCGCTCTCTCGTACTCTCCCCTGTACACTCAACCTCGCAGCACGGACAGCTGCAGGTTCTTATACTCTGGCCGAGGGGTTAACTAGCTGTTAATTATCTTATTACCCCTCAGCCACAGTCTGCACAAGTTTAGTAAGGATGTGTGACTGTCAGCTAGTTACATAATCAGTAGCTGACAGTCATGCATCCTCACGAGGTTTTAAAATCAAATAATGATGACGGCTTTCGTCCGCGATGCAAACAATAATACAAATAACAACACAGTGCACATACATATAGGGGAGGGACACTCCGCCAGTGCTGTAGAAGACTGTTATCAATAACTGTTATCAATAACTTCATTTCAAATGACTCTGAGCTTTATGACAAAGGCCAATAAAATGGCAAGTGTATTCTGTACCA
Source organism: Acipenser ruthenus (assembly GCF_902713425.1). Taxonomy (NCBI): domain Eukaryota; kingdom Metazoa; phylum Chordata; class Actinopteri; order Acipenseriformes; family Acipenseridae; genus Acipenser; species Acipenser ruthenus. The sequence continues at coordinate 5,954,021 of NC_081231.1, read as the reverse complement.
CTTGTCTGTACATGATTACATGCACCCGGCCAATCAGAAGGATTTCAGAGTGCAACACTGAATGAGCTCTGGGTTTTCCTTGCCATGGGACTTGTGCAGAAACCGACATTGAAGGACTGCTGGACCACAGAAGTTGTGCTTCTAACTCCAGCCTTTAGACACCTTGTGTCTTAAATCAATTCTTTGAAATTCTTTGATTCCTGCATTATGTGGATAACAGTCATGCTCAATATCCACATAGAGAGTTATGGAAGATTCAGTCAGTTTTGGATCACAGGTACTGCACAAGATAAAACTCCAGCGACTCACCAAGTGGCAAAGGGTCTAGGCGGCTTGGATGGCCAAGGTTACTAACTTTGGATGGATCAGTTTTACAGCCACCCCGACCTCTTCAGTGAATTACAGCACCTTCAGTTTGAAATGTGTGGCACAGTTATGCACAACAGAAAAAACATGCCTCAGGATTTACTGAAGAACAAAATAAGAAAGGTTGAAGTTGAGATGTGGGCGAGTGATAAAGAAAATGCAAATGCAAAAGGGATACTTTTATGCTAACCACAATGCATCATTCTTCACTAAAGGAAACTGGTAAAAGTCACTGGCATTTAAGGCTATTCAAATTGGAAAAAGACAACTGAAAAATGGAGCAATCACCAAAACATCAGTTCACATGTTCCAGTAGCTGTGAATTAGATTTGCAACCCCCCCCCCGACAACCTCAATACACACACACAAACCCAAATCACAACTGTGTAGAAAGGGCATTCTTTACGAGTAAACTTCCAGGCAGTAACCTCTGCTATTTCTACCACATGCTTTTATTTAGTTTCTCTTAAACTGTATTCTTGTCTCCTATTCTTTATACAGGACAGTATTCCTCCCTGCTGTCCAGTGGCACAGATTTAGAATCTTCCTCAGACTGCGCTGCAAACTAAACCAGGCAACAGACCCGCCTCCACAGCAGCAGTAGAGTCCTTGTCACACATACATATCTTATTTTGTGTGTCTTGTGAATGCTTTAGCTTGCAATTGTTTGCACACAAAGAAGCTGCTGTTTCATTGAAAACAAAAGCAACAGTATGTCATTGTCACAGGGTGGCTTTGTGAATGACGTCAGACCAGAAATGAGGACACAGACAGGCGGTGGCACTTGCGCCAAAATAAATAGACAAAACGGATTAACACTTAACAAACGGTGCACGGACAGACACACAAACAAACACGGTGAGTCTATAAACAAACAATTATTTACTTTATTTTACTTTCTCTTCTCCACTCATCGAACACACAACCCCCAGTGAGTAAAACGTGCATCTATATATACTGTTGTGCCGGGATTCAATTACTAATTAATTATTCACTTGAATCCCAGCACGTGAATTAATTATGTGCTCGCATATCATATACTTTAAATGCACGTGAAGTGATGTGCAATCCCGTGCCTAAATACAATTACAAATAATAATAATAATAATAATAATAATAATAATAAGCCAGTGGAGAAATGGTGCATCCTGCCATTATTCCAACTTCTAGGCATTGCCATGTAGTACTGAATTCTGAAGTTGAAAAACTAAATTGCAAATTGCCAAAGTAAGCTTTCACTAAATTTGTTATTGTCATCGGTACACTGAAAAATTAAAATGTTGCCCAAAGAAGTTCATGTGGCACTGAACCATATGCATTATCCAGGAATGTCACATGGAGCTCATTCCTGTCCATTTTAGCTGATTGAATTTTTTGCCAGATCACATTGATGTGCTCTAAGCAACCTGGGAAACCTGGAATGCCCTCTTTTTGTACTGAAGTGTCAACGAAGCAGTTCTTTAATAGGTAAGTTGACAATCTCTGAGCAATAATGCTGAAGAAAATATTGCCTTCTATGTTTAATAGGGAAATAGGACGAAACTGACTGATGCTTGTAGAATCTTTTTCTTTAGATATAAAGACTCCACCTGCTCGGCGCCATGCTCTTGGTACAACCTGTTTTTCCCATGCCACTTTCATCAATTTCCACATATGTAATTAAGTTAATTTGCGATGTGCAGGTGGGGACAGTAGTTATCTGGCCTCCATGTTGGAATAATAGATGCATACATGCCCCCCCGCTATATACACAGCGCAATACCCCCGAGGCATCTCGTTCATACAGGTCGAGATGGCAATACACGACTGATCCTTTCAACAAGACTAGAAAGGATTACAAAAATCCCATGGTTGAGTCAGGTTCCTATAAAAGGAAAGGAACGAGGGGAGGGACTGCTGTGAAACCAGCCACTTATAACAGGGGTGCAAATTAAATTCTGAAGCCATTACACATGTTTACATACTGTATATATATATATATATTTTTTTTTTTTTAATTCCTGAGCAACCATAGATGATGATAGTTTCTCATTGGGTCTGGACTACTCATATGACACCCCCCCCCCCTCCACAACATTCATCAGCACACACAGGAGAGAAGGTTTGTGTCGTGTGGGAGGCTGTGAGGGGGCTTGATTAGGATGGGGTTTGACCATTCAGCACCAGTAATCTCTCTGGTGCTAAACTTTCAAAACAGTTTAGCATCAATATTCAAAACAGTTTGTACCCTTTCTAGGGCTTACTTCCGCCCAGAACAGTTGCTTACTAAAGATTTAATTTATTCAAATACATATACAAGATTTGAATTAGAAAAGTGTGCCAGAAGTGCAGCTGTACTGAAAATATAATTGACAACGAAGAGTTAAGAAGGTTCTGTGGTCGGCTTATCCTTCCTGCCAGCACCAAGCCAATCAGATCACTCTTCCCTAGCAACAAATTATTATTATTATTATTATTATTATTATTATTATTTATTTCTTAGCAGACGCCCTTATCCAGGGCGACTTACAATTGTTACAACATATTACATTATTTTTTTACATACAATTACACATTTATACAGTTGGATTTTTACTGGAGCAATCTAGGTAAAGTACCTTGCTCAAGGGTACAACAGCAGTGTCCACAACCGGGGATTGAACCCACAACCCTCCAGTCAAGAGTCCAGAGCCCTGACCACTACTCCACACTGCTGCCCTAATGACACTGCAGCCAGCAAATATTCCAATTGTATGTTGCTGTTATAACTTAACAACATTACATTTCTTTCTAACATTTGTTTTGCATACATTTTTTTTGGTTTCAAACCCTACACTCTCTGATGGTTAACTTTCAAAACAGTTTATCATCAATTTTAAAAACGATTTGCACCAAAAAAAATAACTTAACATAACCAACACCGAGATAACATTGACTACATCTCTACTCCAATTAGGGGCTTTAAAGAACAAGGAGAGGAGTTTAAATAGATTCCAAAATATGAGAAATTGCCTCCAAACCCAGCAGTGTCTCAGATGAAACCACACCCTTGTCCCACACCCAGGTCCTTTCCTCTTATGGGAACAAGCCTCGAACATCTGTGCCAGAACAATCAGCTCACCTGCACACACAAAACACTGTCCCTCTGTAGAACAATCAGCTCACCTGCACACACAAAGCACTGTCCCTCTGTAGAACAATCAGCTCCCCTCTGCACACACAAAACACTGTCCCTCTGTAGAACAATCAGCTCCCCTCTGCACACTCAAAACACTGTCCCTCTGTGTGAACAATCAGCTCCCCTCTGCACACACAAAGCACTGTCCCTCTGTAGAACAATCAGCTCACCTGCACACACAAAACACTGTCCCTCTGTAGAACAATCAGCTCCCCTCTGCACACACAAAACACTGTCCCTCTGTAGAACAATCAGCTCACCTGCACACACAAAGCACTGTCCCTCTGTAGAACAATCAGCTCCCCTCTGCACACACAAAACACTGTCCCTCTGTAGAACAATCAGCTCCCCTCTGCACACTCAAAACACTGTCCCTCTGTGTGAACAATCAGCTCCCCTCTGCACACACAAAGCACTGTCCCTCTGTAGAACAATCAGCTCACCTGCACACACAAAACACTGTCCCTCTGTAGAACAATCAGCTCCCCTCTACACACACAAAACACTGTCCCTCTGTAGAACAATCAGCTCCCCTCTGCACACACAAAACACTGTCCCTCTGTAGAACAATCAGCTCCCCTCTGCACACACAAAGCACTGTCCCTCTGTAGAACAATCAGCTCACCTGCACACACAAAACACTGTCCCTCTGTAGAACAATCAGCTCACCTGCACACACAAAACACTGTCCCTCTGTAGAACAATCAGCTCCCCTCAACACACACAAAACACTGTCCCTCTGTAGAACAATCAGCTCCCCTCTGCACACACAAAACACTGTCCCTCTGTAGAACAATCAGCTCCCCTCTGCACACACAAAACACTGTCCCTCTGTAGAACAATCAGCTCCCCTCTGCACACACAAAACACTGTCCCTCTGTAGAACAATCAGCTCCCCTCTGCACACACAAAACACTGTCCCTCTGTAGAACAATCAGCTCCCCTCTGCACACTCAAAACACTGTCCCTCTGTGTGAACAATCAGCTCCCCTCTGCACACACAAAACACTGTCCCTCTGTGTGAACAATCAGCTCCCCTCTGCACACACAAAGCACTGTCCCTCTGTAGAACAATCAGCTCACCTGCACACACAAAACACTGTCCCTCTGTAGAACAATCAGCTCCCCTCTACACACACAAAACACTGTCCCTCTGTAGAACAATCAGCTCCCCTCTACACACACAAAACACTGTCCCTCTGTAGAACAATCAGCTCCCCTCTACACACACAAAACACTGTCCCTCTGTAGAACAATCAGCTCCCCTCTGCACGCACACACAAAACACTGTCCCTCTGTAGAACAATCAGCTCCCCTCTGCACACACAAAACACTGTCCCTCTGTAGAACAATCAGCTCCCCTCTGCACACACAAAACACTGTCCCTCTGTAGAACAATCAGCTCCCCTCTGCACACTCAAAACACTGTCCCTCTGTAGAACAATCAGCTCACCTGCACACAAAACACTGTCCCTCTGTAGAACAATCAGCTCCTCTCTGCACACAGTTAGAAACGTCAGAAATAGCAGGTTGTCTCTTCATTAGTTTCATTTCTACAGTCTCTCTCACCTCTCTGTGTAGAAACAGCTGTTACCAAACTCAAGACAATGAGACAGGTCCTCCCCAGAAGTCTCATCTTCAGAACACAAGCTCTGTTAGTTGTAGCTGTGTGACAATAACAAGCCGGACCCCATGTAGACTCCTCTCATGATTGCACTGTGAAGTACTGCACACCCACAGCCAGACTCCTGTATTCATATTCATCACAGGGCCAGACCGCTGCTCTACTGAGATACATGTGTCAGACTGGCTCTGGAGCTGCCAGATAAGATGGTATAACACACAACACCCACTGTAGTAATGGAGCAGTGTTAGGATACAGACCATACTGTACACTACCCCACTTCAAAACACAGCAGAACTGCAGAATCACACTATACTGTACACTACCCCACTTCAAAACACAGCAGAACTGCAGAATCACACTATACTGTACACTACCCCTTCAATACACAGCAGAACTGCAGAATCACACTATACTGTACACTACCCCTTCAATACACAGCAGAACTGCAGAATCACACTATACTGTACACTACCCCTTCAATACACAGCAGAACTGCAGAATCGCACTATACTGTACACTACCCCTTCAATACACAGCAGAACTGCAGGATCACACTATACTGTACACTACCCCTTCAATACACAGCAGAACTGCAGGATCACACTATACTGTACACTACCCCTTCAATACACAGCAGAACTGCAGGATCGCAGTGTTTCAAGAGGCAAAGGTTACATTACTATTCTTCAGTCTAACCTCTTGTTGTTTTAAAATTGAACTTTAAGGTGAATCTCTTTGTTCAGTGGGTCTCTGATTCTCCAGTCCTGTCCAATACAACTACACTCCTGCATGTAATGAGACAGTACTGACACAGGCTGAACACTACCCTGCTTCAATGAGACAGTACTGACACAGGCTGAACACTACCCTGCTTCAATGAGACAGTACTGACAAAGGCTGAACACTACCCTACTTCAATGAGACAGTACTGACACAGGCTGAACACTACCCTGCTTCAATGAGACAGTACTGACACAGGCTGAACACTACCCTGCTTCAATGAGACAGTACTGACACAGGCTGAACACTACCCTGCTTCAATGAGACAGTACTGACACAGGCTGAACACTACCCTGCTTCAATGAGACAGTACTGACACAGGATGAACACTACCACTGAACACACAAAACACTGTCCCTCTGTAGAACAATCAGCTCCCCTCTGCACACTCAAAACACTGTCCCTCTGTGTGAACAATCAGCTCCCCTCTGCACACACAAAACACTGTCCCTCTGTGTGAACAATCAGCTCCCCTCTGCACACACAAAGCACTGTCCCTCTGTAGAACAATCAGCTCACCTGCACACACAAAACACTGTCCCTCTGTAGAACAATCAGCTCCCCTCTACACACACAAAACACTGTCCCTCTGTAGAACAATCAGCTCCCCTCTACACACACAAAACACTGTCCCTCTGTAGAACAATCAGCTCCCCTCTACACACACAAAACACTGTCCCTCTGTAGAACAATCAGCTCCCCTCTGCACGCACACACAAAACACTGTCCCTCTGTAGAACAATCAGCTCCCCTCTGCACACACAAAACACTGTCCCTCTGTAGAACAATCAGCTCCCCTCTGCACACACAAAACACTGTCCCTCTGTAGAACAATCAGCTCCCCTCTGCACACTCAAAACATTGTCCCTCTGTAGAACAATCAGCTCACCTGCACACAAAACACTGTCCCTCTGTAGAACAATCAGCTCCTCTCTGCACACAGTTAGAAACGTCAGAAATAGCAGGTTGTCTCTTCATTAGTTTCATTTCTACAGTCTCTCTCACCTCTCTGTGTAGAAACAGCTGTTACCAAACTCAAGACAATGAGACAGGTCCTCCCCAGAAGTCTCATCTTCAGAACACAAGCTCTGTTAGTTGTAGCTGTGTGACAATAACAAGCCGGACCCCATGTAGACTCCTCTCATGATTGCACTGTGAAGTACTGCACACCCACAGCCAGACTCCTGTATTCATATTCATCACAGGGCCAGACCGCTGCTCTACTGAGATACATGTGTCAGACTGGCTCTGGAGCTGCCAGATAAGATGGTATAACACACAACGCCCACTGCAGTAATGGAGCAGTGTTAGGACACAGGCTATACTGTACACTATCCCACTTCAAAACACAGCAGAACTGCAGAATCACACTATACTGTACACTACCCCACTTCAAAACACAGCAGAACTGCAGAATCACACTATACTGTACACTACCCCTTCAATACACAGCAGAACTGCAGAATCACACTATACTGTACACTACCCCTTCAATACACAGCAGAACTGCAGAATCACACTATACTGTACACTACCCCTTCAATACACAGCAGAACTGCAGAATCGCACTATACTGTACACTACCCCTTCAATACACAGCAGAACTGCAGGATCACACTATACTGTACACTACCCCTTCAATACACAGCAGAACTGCAGGATCACACTATACTGTACACTACCCCTTCAATACACAGCAGAACTGCAGGATCGCAGTGTTTCAAGAGGCAAAGGTTACATTACTATTCTTCAGTCTAACCTCTTGTTGTTTTAAAATTGAACTTTAAGGTGAATCTCTTTGTTCAGTGGGTCTCTGATTCTCCAGTCCTGTCCAATACAACTACACTCCTGCATGTAATGAGACAGTACTGACACAGGCTGAACACTACCCTGCTTCAATGAGACAGTACTGACACAGGCTGAACACTACCCTGCTTCAATGAGACAGTACTGACAAAGGCTGAACACTACCCTACTTCAATGAGACAGTACTGACACAGGCTGAACACTACCCTGCTTCAATGAGACAGTACTGACACAGGCTGAACACTACCCTGCTTCAATGAGACAGTACTGACACAGGCTGAACACTACCCTGCTTCAATGAGACAGTACTGACACAGGCTGAACACTACCCTGCTTCAATGAGACAGTACTGACACAGGATGAACACTACCCTGCTTCAATGAGACAGTACTGACACAGCCTGAACACTACCCTGCTTCAATGAGACAGTACTGACACAGGCTGAACACTACCCTGCTTCAATGAGACAGTACTGACACAGGCTGAACACTACCCTGCTTCAATGAGACAGTACTGACACAGACTGAACACTACCCTGCTTCAATGAGACAGTACTGACACAGGCTGAACACTACCCTGCTTCAATGAGACAGTACTGACACAGGCTGAACACTACCCTGCTTCAATGAGACAGTACTGACACAGGCTGAACACTACCCTGCTTCAATGAGACAGTACTGACACAGGCTGAACACAACCCTGCTTCAATGAGACAGCACTGACACAGAATTAAGACTACCCTGCTTCAATGAGACAGCACTGACACAAGCTGAACACCACCCTGCTTCAATGAGACAGTACTGACACAGCCTGAACACTACCCTGCTTCAATGAGACAGTACTGACACAGCCTGAACACTACCCTGCTTCAATGAGACAGTACTGACACAGCCTGAACACTACCCTGCTTCAATGAGACAGTACTGACACAGGCTGAACACTACCCTGCTTCAATGAGACAGTACTGACACAGCCTGAACACTACCCTGCTTCAATGAGACAGTACTGACACAGGCTGAACACTACCCTGCTTCAATGAGACAGTTCTGACACAGGCTGAACACTACCCTGCTTCAATGAGACAGTACTGACACAGGCTAGCTGTACTCAAAATATTATTGACAACAAAGAGTTAAGAATGTTCTGTGTGTGGTCGGCTTATCTTTCCTGCCAGCACAAAGCCAGTCAGATCACTCTTCCCTAGCAACAAATGACACTACAGCCAGCAAATATTCCAATTGGATGATTACAAGTTAACATTCCATTTTTCTTTTTTTTCTAACATTTGTTTTGCATACACTTTTTGGTTTTAAACTCCAGGCTCTTTGGTGGTAAACTTTCAAAAGAGTTTAGCACCAATTTTCAAAACGATTTGCACCTTGTATACTCATAACAACCCCCCTTTTTTACAGCACCATTGTAAGCTCTCCTATATGTGTGGGTGTGTAACAGCACCATTGTAAGCTCTCCTATATGTGTGGGTGTGTAACAGCACCATTGTAAGCTCTCCTATATGTGTGGGTGTGTAACAGCACCATTGTAAGCTCTCCTATATGTGTGGGTGTGTAACAGCACCATTGTAAGCTCTCCTATATGTGTGGGTGTGTAACAGCACCATTGTAAGCTCTCCTATATGTGTGGGTGTGTAACAGCACCATTGTAAGCTCTCCTTTATGTTTCCTAGCTCCATCTCTTGGGATTCAAACACTTCTGTTCCTCGTAATCCTGGGGACTCTCCTGGGATAATAGCCAAGGAGGGACCTGGTTTTATCCAATCAGAGGAATGGGGTATTCTAGTTTGGATTTGGGTCATAAGCATTATCAAGATGATTACTATGTGAAATAGAAAGAAGCAGAACCTGATCAGTTATCTTTCTATCCCTCTTTCATGTCATGCAGGCTAGGAGGATGCTATGGTCTCAGTTACCCACTTTGTTAAGTGTGATTTGATAAGCAGGGTGTGTTCTGCTGAGGCCATGCTGCTGTCAATGCCATGGAGAGTGAGGTTGGTCTTACTGGGTGGTTTCCACACTTTTGACAATGTGTCAGACTTACTTATCAAAAAGGGAAGTTTTTATGAATTAAAGAGAAATTCATCATTTGTCTTTCACAGATATTTTAAATATATATTTTTGAACTACAACAGTATGCTTGTATTTGTATTTCCAAAGTTGTCAACATGAAACAATCCTGTAGTGGTATTTACCTCGGCACAAAGTAAAAGCATCTCCTGTATTGTGTGTGTTCATTGAAACATTACAAAGCATCTCCTGTATTGTGTGTGCACATTGAAACATTACAAAGCATCTCCTGTATTGTGTGTGTTCATTGAAACATTACAAAGCATCTCCTGTATCGTGTGTGTTCATTGCAACATTACAAAGCATCTCCTGTATTGTGTGTGTTCATTGAAACATTACAGAGCATCTCCTGTATTGTGTGTGTTCATTGAAACATTACAAAGCATCTCCTGTATCGTGTGCACATTGCAACATTACAGTGCATCTCCTGTATTGTGTGTTCATTGAAACATTACTAAGCATCTCCTGTATCGTGTGTGCTCATTGCAACATTACAAAGCATCTCCTGTATTGTGTGTGTTCATTGAAACATTACAGAGCATCTCCTGTATTGTGTGTGTTCATTGAAACATTACAGAGCATCTCCTGTATTGTGTGTGCACATTGCTACATTACAGTGCATCTCCTGTATTGTGTGTTCATTGAAACATTACAGAGCATCTCCTGTATTGTGTGTGCACATTGCAACATTACAAAGCATCTCCTGTATTGTGTGTGTTCATTGAAACATTACAAAGCATCTCCTGTATCGTGTGTGTTCATTGCAATATTACAGTGCATCTCCTGTATTGTGTGTTCATTGAAACATTACAGAGCATCTCCTGTATTGTGTGTGTTCATTGAAACATTACAAAGCATCTCCTGTATCGTGTGTGCTCATTTCAACATTACAAAGCATCTCCTGTATCGTGTGTGTTCATTGAAACATTACAAAGCATCTCCTGTATCGTGTGTGTTCATTGCAATATTACAAAGCAACTCCTGTATTGTGTGCTCATTGCAACATTACAAAGCATCTCCTGTATCGTGTGTGTTCATTGCAACATTACAAAGCATCTCCTGTATTGTGTGTGTTCATTGCAACATTACAAAGCATCTCCTGTATTGTGTGTGCACATTGCAACATTACTAAGCATCTCCTGTATCATGTGTGTTAATTGAAACATTACAAAGCATCTCCTGTATCGTGTGTGCTCATTGCAACATTACAAAGCATCTCCTGTATTGTGTGTTCTCATTGCAACATTACAAAGCATCTCCTGTATCGTGTGCACATTGCAACATTACAAAGCATCTCCTGTATCGTGTGTGTTCACATTGCAACATTACAAAGCATCTCCTGTATTGTGTGTGTTCATTGCAACATTACAAAGCATCTCCTGTATTGTGTGTGTTCATTGCAACATTACAAAGCATCTCCTGTATTGTGTGCACATTGCAACATTACAAAGCATCTCCTGTATCGTGTGTGTTCATTGCAACATTACAAAGCATCTCCTGTATTGTGTGCTCATTGCAACATTACAAAGCATCTCCTGTATCGTGTGTGTTCATTGAAACATTACAGTGCATCTCCTGTATTGTGTGCTCATTGCAACATTACAAAGCATCTCCTGTATCGTGTGTGTTCATTGAAACATTACAAAGCATCTCCTGTATCGTGTGTGTTTATTGCAACATTACAAAGCATCTCCTGTATCATGTGTTCATTGAAACATTACAAAGCATCTCCTGTATTGTTTGATCATTGCAACATTACAAAGCATCTCCTGTATCGTGTGTGTTCATTGAAACATTACAAAGCATCTCCTGTATTGTGTGTGTTAATTGAAACATTACAAAGCATCTCCTGTATCGTGTGTGCACATTGCAACATTACTAAGCATCTCCTGTATCGTGTGCTCATTGCAACATTACAAAGCATCTCCTGTATCGTGTGTGTTCATTGAAACATTACAAAGCATCTCCTGTATCGTGTGTGTTCATTGCAACATTACAAAGCATCTCCTGTATCGTGTGCTCATTGCAACATTACAAAGCATCTCCTGTATTGTGTGCTCATTGCAACATTACAAAGCATCTCCTGTATCGTGTGTGTTCATTGAAACATTACAAAGCATCTCCTGTATTGTGTGCTCATTGCAACATTACAAAGCATCTCCTGTATCGTGTGTGTTCATTGAAACATTACAAAGCATCTCCTGTATCGTGTGTGTTTATTGCAACATTACAAAGCATCTCCTGTATCATGTGTTCATTGAAACATTACAAAGCATCTCCTGTATTGTTTGATCATTGCAACATTACAAAGCATCTCCTGTATCGTGTGTGTTCATTGAAACATTACAAAGCATCTCCTGTATTGTGTGTGTTCATTGAAACATTACAAAGCATCTCCTGTATTGTGTGTTCATTGAAACATTACAAAGCATCTCCTGTATTGTTTGATCACTGCAACATTACAAAGCATCTCCTGTATCGTGTGTGCACATTGCAACATTACAAAGCAATCCTGTATCGTGTGTGCTCATTGAAACATTACAAAGCATCTCCTGTATTGTTTGATCATTGCAACATTACAAAGCACTCCTGTATTGTGTGTGTTCATTGAAACATTACAAAGCATCTCCTGTATTGTTTGATCATTGCAACATTACAAAGCATCTCCTGTATCGTGTGTTAATTGAAACATTACAAAGCATCTCCTGTATCGTGTGTTCATTGAAACATTACAAAGCATCTCCTGTATCGTGTGTTCATTGAAACATTACAAAGCACTCCTGTATTGTGTGTTCATTGCAACATTACAAAGCATCTCCTGTATCGTGTGTGTTCATTGCAACATTACAAAGCATCTCCTGAATTGTGTTCATTGCAACATTACAAAGCATCTCCTGTATCGTGTGTGTTCATTGCAACATTACAAAGCCTCTCCTGTATTGTGTGTGTTCATTGAAACATTACAAAGCATATCCTGTATTGTGTGTGTTCATTGCAACATTACAAAGCATCTCCTGTATTGTGTGTTCATTGAAACATTACAAAGCATCTCCTGTATCGTGTGTGTTCATTGCAACATTACAAAGCATCTCCTGTATCGTGTGTGCTCATTGCAACATTACAAAGCACTCCTGTATTGTGTTCATTGCAACATTACAAAGCATCTCCTGTATCGTGTGTGTTCATTGCAACATTACAAAGCCTCTCCTGTATTGTGTGTGTTCATTGAAACATTACAAAGCATCTCCTGTATTGTGTGTGTTCATTGCAACATTACAAAGCATCTCCTGTATTGTGTTCATTGCAACATTACAAAGCATCTCCTGTATCGTGTGTGTTCATTGCAACATTACAAAGCCTCTCCTGTATTGTGTGTGTTCATTGAAACATTACAAAGCATCTCCTGTATTGTGTGTGTTCATTGCAACATTACAAAGCATCTCCTGTATTGTGTGTTCATTGAAACATTACAAAGCATCTCCTGTATCGTGTGTGTTCATTGCAACATTACAAAGCATCTCCTGTATCGTGTGTGTTCATTGCAACATTACAAAGCATCTCCTGTATCGTGTGTGTTCATTGCAACATTACAAAGCACTCCTGTATCGTGTGTGCTCATTGAAACATTACAAAGCATCTCCTGTATTGTTTGATCATTGCAACATTACAAAGCACTCCTGTATTGTGTGTGTTCATTGAAACATTACAAAGCATCTCCTGTATTGTTTGATCATTGCAAAATTACAAAGCATCTCCTGTATCGTGTGTTAATTGAAACATTACAAAGCATCTCCTGTATCGTGTGTGCTCATTGCAACATTACAAAGCACTCCTGTATTGTGTGTTCATTGCAACATTACAAAGCATCTCCTGTATCGTGTGTTCATTGAAACATTACAAAGCATCTCCTGTATCGTGTGTTCATTGAAACATTACAAAGCACTCCTGTATTGTGTGTTCATTGCAACATTACAAAGCATCTCCTGTATCGTGTGTGTTCATTGAAACATTACAAAGCATCTCCTGTATTGTGTTCATTGCAACATTACAAAGCATCTCCTGTATCGTGTGTGTTCATTGCAACATTACAAAGCCTCTCCTGTATTGTGTGTGTTCATTGAAACATTACAAAGCATCTCCTGTATTGTGTGTGTTCATTGCAACATTACAAAGCATCTCCTGTATCGTGTGTGTTCATTGCAACATTACAATGCATCTCCTGTATCGTGTGTGTTCATTGCAACATTACAAAGCATCTCCTGTATTGTGTGTTCATTGCAACATTGCAATGCATCTCCTGTATTGTTTGATCATTGCAACATTACAAAGCATCTCCTGTATTGTGTGTGTTCATTGAAACATTACAAAGCATCTCCTGTATCGTGTGTGTTCATTGCAACATTACAAAGCATCTCCTGTATTGTGTGTGTTCATTGAAACATTACAGAGCATCTCCTGTATTGTGTGTGTTCATTGAAACATTACAAAGCATCTCCTGTATCGTGTGCACATTGCAACATTACAAATCATCTCCTGTATTGTGTGTTCATTGAAACATTACAAAGCATCTCCTGTATTGTGTGTGTTCATTGCAACATTACAAAGCATCTCCTGTATCATGTGTACATTGAAACATTACAAAGCATCTCCTGTATTGTGTTCTCATTGCAACATTACAAAGCATCTCCTGTATTGTGTGTTCATTGAAACATTACAATGCATCTCCTGTATTGTTTGATCATTTCAACATTACAAAGCATCTCCTGTATTGTGTGTTCATTGAAACATTACAATGCATCTCCTGTATTGTTTGATCATTGCAACATTACAAAGCATCTACTGTATTGTGTGTTCATTGCAACATTTCAAAGCATCTCCTGTATTGTGTGTGTTCATTGAAACATTACAATGCATCTCCTGTATTGTTTGATCATTGAAACATTACAAAGCATCTCCTGTATCGTGTGTGTTCATTGCAACATTACAAAGCATCTCCTGTATCGTGTGTGTTCATTGCAACATTACAAAGCATCTCCTGTATTGTGTGCTCATTGCAACATTACAAAGCATCTCCTGTATCATGTGTTCATTGAAACATTACAAAGCATCTCCTGTATTGTTTGATCATTGCAACATTACAAAGCATCTCCTGTATCGTGTGTGTTCATTGAAACATTACAAAGCATCTCCTGTATTGTTTGATCATTGCAACATTACAAAGCATCTCCTGTATCGTGTGTGTTCATTGAAACATTACAAAGCATCTCCTGTATTGTGTGTGTTCATTGAAACATTACAAAGCATCTCCTGTATTGTGTGTTCATTGAAACATTACAAAGCATCTCCTGTATTGTTTGATCACTGCAACATTACAAAGCATCTCCTGTATTGTGTGTGCACATTGCAACATTACAAAGCAATCCTGTATCGTGTGTGCTCATTGAAACATTACAAAGCATCTCCTGTATTGTTTGATCATTGCAACATTACAAAGCACTCCTGTATTGTGTGTGTTCATTGAAACATTACAAAGCATCTCCTGTATTGTTTGATCATTGCAACATTACAAAGCATCTCCTGTATCGTGTGTTAATTGAAACATTACAAAGCATCTCCTGTATCGTGTGTGCTCATTGCAACATTACAAAGCACTCCTGTATTGTGTGTTCATTGCAACATTACAAAGCATCTCCTGTATCGTGTGTTCATTGAAACATTACAAAGCATCTCCTGTATCGTGTGTTCATTGAAACATTACAAAGCACTCCTGTATTGTGTGTTCATTGCAACATTACAAAGCATCTCCTGTATCGTGTGTGCTCATTCCAACATTACAAAGCATCTCCTGTATTGTGTTCATTGCAACATTACAAAGCATCTCCTGTATCGTGTGTGTTCATTGCAACATTACAAAGCCTCTCCTGTATTGTGTGTGTTCATTGAAACATTACAAAGCATCTCCTGTATTGTGTGTGTTCATTGCAACATTACAAAGCATCTCCTGTATTGTGTGTTCATTGAAACATTACAAAGCATCTCCTGTATTGTGTTCATTGCAACATTACAAAGCATCTCCTGTATTGTGTGTGTTCATTGCAACATTACAAAGCATCTCCTGTATTGTTTGATCATTGCAACATTACAAAGCATCTCCTGTATCGTGTGTTAATTGAAACATTACAAAGCATCTCCTGTATCGTGTGTGCTCATTGCAACATTACAAAGCACTCCTGTATTGTGTGTTCATTGAAACATTACAAAGCATCTCCTGTATTGTTTGATCATTGCAACATTACAAAGCACTCCTGTATTGTGTGTTCATTGCAACATTACAAATCATCTCCCTTATTGTGTGTTCAATGAAACATTACAAAGCATCTCCTGTATTGTGTGTTCATTGCAATATTACAAAGCATCTCCTGTATCGTGTGTGCTCATTGAAACATTACAAAGCATCTCCTGTATTGTGTGTGTTCATTGCAACATTACAAAGCATCTCCTGTATTGTGTGTGTTCATTGCAACATTACAAAGCACTCCTGTATTGTGTGTTCATTGAAACATTACAAAGCATCTCCTGTATTGTTTGATCATTGCAACATTACAAAGCACTCCTGTATTGTGTGTTCATTGCAACATTACAAATCATCTCCTGTATTGTGTGTTCACTGAAACATTACAAAGCATCTCCTGTATTGTGTGTGTTCATTGCAACATTACAAAGCATCTCCTGTATCATGTGTACATTGAAACATTACAAAGCATCTCCTGTATTGTGTTCTCATTGCAACATTACAAAGCATCTCCTGTATTGTGTGTTCATTGAAACATTACAATGCATCTCCTGTATTGTTTGATCATTGCAACATTACAAAGCATCTCCTGTATTGTGTGTTCATTGAAACATTACAATGCATCTCCTGTATTGTTTGATCATTGAAACATTACAAAGCATCTCCTGTATTGTGTGTTCATTGCAACATTTCAAAGCATCTCCTGTATTGTGTGTTCATTGCAACATTACAAAGCATCTCCTGTATCGTGTGTGTTCATTGCAACATTACAAAGCATCTCCTGTATCGTGTGTGTTCATTGAAACATTACAAAGCACTCCTGTATTGTGTGTTCATTGCAACATTACAAAGCATCTCCTGTATCGTGTGTGCTCATTGCAACATTACAAAGCATCTCCTGTATTGTGTTCATTGCAACATTACAAAGCATCTCCTGTATCGTGTGTGTTTATTGCAACATTACAAAGCATCTCCTGTATCATGTGTTCATTGAAACATTACAAAGCATCTCCTGTATTGTGTGCTCATTGCAACATTACAAAGCATCTCCTGTATCGTGTGTGTTCATTGAAACATTACAAAGCATCTCCTGTATCGTGTTTGCTCATTGCAATATTACAAAGCATCTCCTGTATCGTGTGTGTTCATTGAAACATTACAAAGCATCTCCTGTATCGTGTTTGCTCATTGCAACATTACAAAGCATCTCCTGTATCGTGTGTGTTCATTGAAACATTACAAAGCATCTCCTGTATCGTGTGTGCTCATTGCAACATTACAAAGCACTCCTGTATTGTGTGTTCATTGCAACATTACAAAGCATCTCCTGTATCGTGTGTTCATTGAAACATTACAAAGCATCTCCTGTATCATGTGTTCATTGAAACATTACAAAGCACTCCTGTATTGTGTGTTCATTGCAACATTACAAAGCATCTCCTGTATCGTGTGTGCTCATTGCAACATTACAAAGCATCTCCTGTATTGTGTTCATTGCAACATTACAAAGCATCTCCTGTATCGTGTGTGTTTATTGCAACATTACAAAGCATCTCCTGTATCATGTGTTCATTGAAACATTACAAAGCATCTCCTGTATTGTGTGCTCATTGCAACATTACAAAGCATCTCCTGTATCGTGTGTGTTCATTGAAACATTACAAAGCATCTCCTGTATCGTGTTTGCTCATTGCAACATTACAAAGCATCTCCTGTATCGTGTGTGTTCATTGAAACATTACAAAGCATCTCCTGTATTGTGTGTGTTCATTGAAACATTACAAAGCATCTCCTGTATTGTTTGATCATTGCAACATTACAAAGCAATCCTGTATCGTGTGTGCTCATTGAAACATTACAAAGCATCTCCTGTATTGTGTGTGTTTATTGCAACATTACAAAGCATCTCCTGTATCGTGTGTGCTCATTGCAACATTACAAAGCACTCCTGTATTGTGTGTTCATTGCAACATTACAAAGCATCTCCTGTATTGTGTGTTCATTGAAACATTACAAAGCATCTCCTGTATTGTTTGATCATTGCAACATTACAAAGCACTCCTGTATTGTGTGTGTTCATTGAAACATTACAAAGCATCTCCTGTATTGTTTGATCATTGCAACATTACAAAGCATCTCCTGTATCGTGTGTTAATTGAAACATTACAAAGCATCTCCTGTATCGTGTGTGCTCATTGCAACATTACAAAGCACTCCTGTATTGTGTGTTCATTGCAACATTACAAAGCATCTCCTGTATCGTGTGTTCATTGAAACATTACAAAGCATCTCCTGTATCATGTGTTCATTGAAACATTACAAAGCACTCCTGTATTGTGTGTTCATTGCAACATTACAAAGCATCTCCTGTATCGTGTGTGCTCATTGCAACATTACAAAGCATCTCCTGTATTGTGTTCATTGCAACATTACAAAGCATCTCCTGTATCGTGTGTGTTCATTGCAACATTACAAAGCCTCTCCTGTATTGTGTGTGTTCATTGAAACATTACAAAGCATCTCCTGTATTGTGTGTGTTCATTGCAACATTACAAAGCATCTCCTGTATTGTGTGTTCATTGAAACATTACAAAGCATCTCCTGTATCGTGTGTGTTCATTGCAACATTACAAAGCATCTCCTGTATCGTGTGTGTTCATTGCAACATTACAAAGCATCTCCTGTATTGTGTGTGTTCATTGAAACATTACAAAGCATCTCCTGTATTGTGTGTGTTCATTGCAACATTGCAAAGCATCTCCTGTATTGTTTGATCATTGCAACATTACAAAGCATCTCCTGTATTGTGTTCATTGCAACATTACAAAGCATCTCCTGTATCGTGTGTGTTCATTGCAACATTATAAAGCATCTCCTGTATTGTGTGTTCATTGCAACATTACAAAGCATCTCCTGTATTGTGTTCATTGCAACATTACAAAGCATCTCCTGTATCGTGTGTGTTCATTGCAACATTATAAAGCATCTCCTGTATTGTGTGTTCATTGCAACATTACAAAGCATCTCCTGTATTGTGTGTTCATTGAAACATTACAAAGCATCTCTTGTATCGTGTGTGCTCATTGCAACATTACAAACATTCTCCTGTATTGTGTGTTCATTGAAACATTACAAAGCCTCTACTGTATTGTGTGTTCATTGAAAAATTACAAAGCACTCCTGTATTGTGTTCTCATTGCAACATTACAAAGCATCTCTTGTATCGTGTGTGTTCATTGAAACATTACAAAGCATCTCCTGTATCGTGTGTGTTCATTGCAACATTACAAACATTCTCCTGTATTGTGTGTTCATTGAAACATTACAAAGCCTCTCCTGTATTGTGTGTTCATTGAAACATTACAAAGCACTCCTGTATTGTGTTCTCATTGCAACATTACAAAGCATCTCTTGTATCGTGTGTGTTCATTGCAACATTACAAAGCATCTCCTGTATCGTGTGTGTTCATTGCAACATTACAAAGCACTCCTGTATTGTGTGTTCATTGCAACATTACAAAGCATCTCCTGTATCGTGTGTTCATTGAAACATTACAAAGCATCTCCTTCATTGTGTGTGTTCATTGCAACATTACAAAGAATCTCCTGTATTGTGTGTGTTCATTGCAACATTACAAAGCACTCCTGTATTGTGTGTTCATTGAAACATTACAAAGCATCTCCTGTATTGTTTGATCATTGCAACATTACAAAGCACTCCTGTATTGTGTGTTCATTGCAACATTACAAATCATCTCCTGTATTGTGTGTTCATTGAAACATTACAAAGCATCTCCTGTATCGTGTGTGTTCATTGCAACATTACAAAGCATCTCCTGTATTGTGTGTGTTCATTGCAACATTACAAAGCATCTCCTGTATCATGTGTACATTGAAACATTACAAAGCATCTCCTGTATTGTGTTCTCATTGCAACATTACAAAGCATCTCCTGTATTGTGTGTTCATTGAAACATTACAATGCATCTCCTGTATTGTTTGATCATTTCAACATTACAAAGCATCTCCTGTATTGTGTGTTCATTGAAACATTACAATGCATCTCCTGTATTGTTTGATCATTGCAACATTACAAAGCATCTCCTGTATTGTGTGTTCATTGCAACATTTCAAAGCTTCTCCTGTATTGTGTGTTCATTGAAACATTACAATGCATCTCCTGTATTGTTTGATCATTGAAACATTACAAAGCATCTCCTGTATTGTGTGTTCATTGCAACATTTCAAAGCATCTCCTGTATTGTGTGTTCATTGCAACATTACAAAGCATCCCCTGTATTGTGTGTTCATTGAAACATTACAAAGCATCTCCTGTATCGTGTGTGTTCATTGCAACATTACAAAGCATCTCCTGTATCGTGTGTGTTCATTGCAACATTACAAAGCATCTCCTGTATTGTGTGCTCATTGCAACATTACAAAGCATCTCCTGTATCGTGTGTGTTCATTGAAACATTACAAAGCATCTCCTGTATCGTGTGTGTTTATTGCAACATTACAAAGCATCTCCTGTATCATGTGTTCATTGAAACATTACAAAGCACTCCTGTATTGTTTGATCATTTCAACATTACAAAGCATCTCCTGTATCGTGTGTGTTCATTGAAACATTACAAAGCATCTCCTGTATTGTGTGTGTTCATTGAAACATTACAAAGCATCTCCTGTATTGTGTGTTCATTGAAACATTACAAAGCATCTCCTGTATTGTTTGATCACTGCAACATTACAAAGTATCTCCTGTATCGTGTGTGCACATTGCAACATTACAAAGCAATCCTGTATCGTGTGTGCTCATTGAAACATTACAAAGCATCTCCTGTATTGTTTGATCATTGCAACATTACAAAGCACTCCTGTATTGTGTGTGTTCATTGAAACATTACAAAGCATCTCCTGTATTGTTTGATCATTGCAACATTACAAAGCATCTCCTGTATCGTGTGTTAATTGAAACATTACAAAGCATCTCCTGTATCGTGTGTGCTCATTGCAACATTACAAAGCACTCCTGTATTGTGTGTTCATTGCAACATTACAAAGCATCTCCTCTATCGTGTGTTCATTGAAACATTACAAAGCATCTCCTGTATCGTGTGTTCATTGAAACATTACAAAGCACTCCTGTATTGTGTGTTCATTGCAACATTACAAAGCATCTCCTGTATCGTGTGTGTTCATTGCAACATTACAAAGCCTCTCCTGTATTGTGTGTGTTCATTGAAACATTACAAAGCATCTCCTGTATTGTGTGTGTTCATTGCAACATTAAAAGCATCTCCTGTATTGTGTGTTCATTGAAACATTACAAAGCATCTCCTGTATCGTGTGTGTTCATTGCAACATTACAAAGCATCTCCTGTATTGTTTGATCATTGCAACATTACAAAGCACTCCTGTGTTGTGTGTTCATTGCAACATTACAAATCATCTCCTGTATTGTGTGTTCATTGAAACATTACAAAGCATCTCCTGTATCGTGTGTGTTCATTGCAACATTACAAAGCATCTCCTGTATTGTGTGTGTTCATTGCAACATTACAAAGCATCTCCTGTATCATGTGTACATTGAAACATTACAAAGCATCTCCTGTATTGTGTTCTCATTGCAACATTACAAAGCATCTCCTGTATTGTGTGTTCATTGAAACATTACAATGCATCTCCTGTATTGTTTGATCATTTCAACATTACAAAGCATCTCCTGTATTGTGTGTTCATTGAAACATTACAATGCATCTCCTGTATTGTTTGATCATTGCAACATTACAAAGCATCTCCTGTATTGTGTGTTCATTGCAACATTTCAAAGCATCTCCTGTATTGTGTGTTCATTGAAACATTACAATGCATCTCCTGTATTGTTTGATCATTGAAACATTACAAAGCATCTCCTGTATTGTGTGTTCATTGCAACATTTCAAAGCATCTCCTGTATTGTGTGTTCATTGCAACATTACAAAGCATCTCCTGTATTGTGTGTTCATTGAAACATTACAAAGCATCTCCTGTATTGTGTATGTTCATTGCAACATTACAAAGCATCTCATGTATTGTGTGCTCATTGCAACATTACAAAGCATCTCCTGTATCGTGTGTGTTCATTGAAACATTACAAAGCATCTCCTGTATCGTGTGTGTTCATTGAAACATTACAAAGCATCTCCTGTATTGTGTGTTCATTGCAACATTACAAAGCATCTCCTGTATTGTGTGTTCATTGCAACATTACAAAGCATCTCCTGTATCGTGTATGTTCATTGCAACATTACAAAGCATCTCATGTATTGTGTGCTCATTGCAACATTACAAAGCATCTCCTGTATCGTGTGTGTTCATTGAAACATTACAAAGCATCTCCTGTATCGTGTGTGTTTATTGCAACATTACAAAGCATCTCCTGTATTGTGTGTTCATTGAAACATTAAAAGCATCTCCTGTATTGTTTGATCACTGCAACATTACAAAGCATCTCCTGTATCGTGTGTGCACATTGCAACATTACAAAGCATTCCTGTATCGTGTGTGCTCATTGAAACATTACAAAGCATCTCCTGTATTGTTTGATCATTGCAACATTACAAAGCACTCCTGTATTGTGTGTTTTCATTGAAACATTACAAAGCATCTCCTGTATTGTTTGATCATTGCAACATTACAAAGCATCTCCTGTATCGTGTGTTAATTGAAACATTACAAAGCATCTCCTGTATCGTGTGTGCTCATTGCAACATTACAAAGCACTCCTGTATTGTGTGTTCATTGCAACATTACAAAGCATCTCCTGTATCGTGTGTTCATTGAAACATTACAAAGCATCTCCTGTATCGTGTGTTCATTGAAACATTACAAAGCACTCCTGTATTGTGTGTTCATTGCAACATTACAAAGCATCTCCTGTATTTTTTGATCATTGCAACATTACAAAGCATCTCCTGTATTGTGTTCATTGCAACATTACAAAGCATCTCCTGTATCGTGTGTGTTCATTGCAACATTACAAAGCCTCTCCTGTATTGTGTGTGTTCATTGCAACATTACAAAGCATCTCCTGTATTGTGTGTTCATTGAAACATTACAAAGCATCTCCTGTATCGTGTGTGTTCATTGCAACATTACAAAGCATCTCCTGTATTGTTTGATCATTGCAACATTACAAAGCATCTCCTGTATTGTGTGTTCATTGAAACATTACAAAGCATCTCCTGTATTGTGTGCACATTGCAACATTATAAAGCATCTCCTGTATTGTTTGATCATTGCAACATTACAAAGCATCTCATGTATTGTGTTCATTGCAACATTACAAAGCATCTCCTGTATCGTGTGTGTTCATTGCAACATTACAAAGCCTCTCCTGTATTGTGTGTGTTCATTGAAACATTACAAAGCATCTCCTGTATTGTGTGTGTTCA
Organism: Acipenser ruthenus; assembly: GCF_902713425.1. Lineage (NCBI taxonomy): Eukaryota > Metazoa > Chordata > Actinopteri > Acipenseriformes > Acipenseridae > Acipenser > Acipenser ruthenus. The sequence goes on along the minus strand of NC_081231.1, from coordinate 5,930,476 downwards.
TTGCAACATTACAAAGCATCTCCTGTATCGTGTGTGTTCATTGCAACATTACAAAGCATCTCCTGTATCGTGTGTGTTCATTGCAACATTACAAAGCATCTCCTGTATTGTGTGTGTTCATTGAAACATTAGAAAGCATCTCCTGTATTGTGTGTGTTCATTGCAACATTACAAAGCATCTCTTGTATTGTTTGATCATTGCAACATTACAAAGCATCTCCTGTATTGTGTTCATTGCAACATTACAAAGCATCTCCTGTATCGTGTGTGTTCATTGCAACATTATAAAGCATCTCCTGTATTGTGTGTTCATTGCAACATTACAAAGCATCTCCTGTATTGTGTGTTCATTGAAACATTACAAACCATCTCTTGTATCGTGTGTGCTCATTGCAACATTACAAACATTCTCCTGTATTGTGTGTTCATTGAAACATTACAAAGCCTCTCCTGTATTGTGTGTTCATTGAAACATTACAAAGCACTCCTGTATTGTGTTCTCATTGCAACATTACAAAGCATCTCTTGTATCGTGTGTGTTCATTGAAACATTACAAAGCATCTCCTGTATCGTGTGTGTTCATTGCAACATTACAAACATTCTCCTGTATTGTGTGTTCATTGAAACATTACAAAGCATCTCCTGTATTGTGTGTTCATTGAAACATTACAAAGCACTCCTGTATTGTGTTCTCATTGCAACATTACAAAGCATCTCCTGTATCGTGTGTGTTCATTGCAACATTACAAAGCATCTCCTGTATCGTGTGTGTTCATTGCAACATTACAAAGCATCTCCTGTATTGTGTGTGTTCATTGAAACATTAGAAAGCATCTCCTGTATTGTGTGTGTTCATTGCAACATTACAAAGCATCTCCTGTATTGTTTGATCATTGCAACATTACAAAGCATCTCCTGTATTGTGTTCATTGCAACATTACAAAGCATCTCCTGTATCGTGTGTGTTCATTGCAACATTATAAAGCATCTCCTGTATTGTGTGTTCATTGCAACATTACAAAGCATCTCCTGTATTGTGTGTTCATTGAAACATTACAAACCATCTCTTGTATCGTGTGTGCTCATTGCAACATTACAAACATTCTCCTGTATTGTGTGTTCATTGAAACATTACAAAGCCTCTCCTGTATTGTGTGTTCATTGAAACATTACAAAGCACTCCTGTATTGTGTTCTCATTGCAACATTACAAAGCATCTCTTGTATCGTGTGTGTTCATTGAAACATTACAAAGCATCTCCTGTATCGTGTGTGTTCATTGCAACATTACAAACATTCTCCTGTATTGTGTGTTCATTGAAACATTACAAAGCCTCTCCTGTATTGTGTGTTCATTGAAACATTACAAAGCACTCCTGTATTGTGTTCTCATTGCAACATTACAAAGCATCTCTTGTATCGTGTGTGTTCATTGAAACATTACAAAGCATCTCCTGTATCGTGTGTGTTCATTGCAACATTACAAAGCATCTCCTGTATTGTGTGCTCATTGAAACATTACAAAGCGTCTCCTGTATCGTGTGTGTTCATTGCAACATTACAAAGCACTCCTGTATTGTGTGTTCATTGCAACATTACAAAGCATCTCCTGTATCGTGTGTGCTCATTGAAACATTACAAAGCATCTCCTGTATCGTGTGTGTTCATTGCAACATTACAAAACACTCCTGTATTGTGTGTTCATTGCAACATTACAAAGCATCTCCTGTATCGTGTGTGCTCATTGCAACATTACAAAGCACTCCTGTATTGTGTGTTCATTGCAAGATTACAAATCATCTCCTGTATTGTGTGTTCATTGCAACATTGCAATGCATCTCCTGTATTGTTTGATCATTGCAACATTACAAAGCATCTCCTGTATTGCGTGTTCATTGAAACATTACAATGCATCTCCTGTATTGTTTGATCATTGCAACATTACAAAGCATCTCCTGTATCGTGTGTTCATTGCAACATTACAAAGCATCTCCTGTATCGTGTGTGCTCACTGCAACATTACAAAGCATCTCCTGTATCGTGTGTGTTCATTGCAACATTACAAAGCACTCCTGTATTGTGTGCTCATTGAAACATTACAAAGCATCTCCTGTATCGTGTGTGTTCATTGCAACATTACAAAGCACTCCTGTATTGTGTGTTCATTGCAACATTACAAAGCATCTCCTGTATCGTGTGTGCTCACTGCAACATTACAAAGCATCTCCTGTATCGTGTGTTCATTGCAACATTACAAAGCATCTCCTGTATCGTGTGTGTTAATTGCAACATTACAAAGCACTCCTCTATTGTGTGTTCATTGCAACATTACAAAGCATCTCCTGTATTGTGTGTTCATTGAAACATTACAAAGCATCTCCTGTATCGTGTTTGCTCATTGCAACATTACAAAGCCTCTCCTGTATTGTGTGTTCATTGAAACATTACAAAGCATCTCCTGTATTGTGTGTTCATTGCAACATTACAAAGCATCTCCTGTATCGTGTGTGTTCATTGCAACATTACAAAGCATCTCCTGTATTGTGTGTTAATTGAAACATTACAAAGCATCTCCTGTATCGTGTTTGCTCATTGCAACATTACAAAGCCTCTCCTGTATTGTGTGTTCATTGAAACATTACAAAGCATCTCCTGTATTGTGTGTTCATTGCAACATTACAAAGCATCTCCTGTATCGTGTGTGTTCATTGCAACATTACAAAGCATCTCCTGTATTGTGTGTTTATTGAAACATTACAAAGCACTCATGTATTGTGTGTTTATTGCAACATTACAAATCATCTCCTGTATTGTGTGTTCATTGCAACATTGCAATGCATCTCCTGTATTGTTTGATCATTGCAACATTACAAAGCATCTCCTGTATTGTGTGTTCATTGCAACATTACAAAGCATCTCCTGTATTGTGTGTTCATTGAAACATTACAAAGCATCTCCTGTATTATGTGTTCATTGCAACATTATAAAGCATCTCCTGTATTGTGTGTTCATTGAAACATTACAAAGCATCTCCTGTATCGTGTGTGTTCATTGCAACATTACAAAGCCTCTCCTGTATTGTGTGTTCATTGAAACATTACAAAGCATCTCCTGTATTGTGTGTTCATTGCAATATTACAAAGCTTCTCCTGTATCGTGTGTTCATTAAAACATTACAAAGCATCTCCTGTATTGTGTGTGTTCATTGCAACATTGCAAAGCATCTCCTGTATTGTGTGTGTTCATTGCAACATTACAAAGCACTCCTGTATTGTGTGTTCATTGAAACATTACAAAGCATCTCCTGTATTGTTTGATCATTGCAACATTACAAAGCACTCCTGTATTGTGTGTTCATTGCAACATTACAAAGCATCTCCTGTATTGTTTGATCATTGCAACATTACAAAGCATCTCCTGTATTGTTTGATCATTGCAACATTACAAACCACTCCTGTATTGTGTGTTCATTGCAACATTACAAAGCATCTCCTGTATTGTGTGTTCATTGCAACATTACAAAGCCTCTCCTGTATTGTGTGTGTTCATTGCAACATTACAAAGCATCTCCTGTATCATGTGTACATTGAAACATTACAAAGCATCTCCTGTATTGTGTTCTCATTGCAACATTACAAAGCATCTCCTGTATTGTGTGTTCATTGAAACATTACAATGCATCTCCTGTATTGTTTGATCATTTCAACATTACAAAGCATCTCCTGTATTGTTTGATCATTTCAACATTACAAAGCATCTCCTGTATTGTTTGATCATTGCAACATTACAAAGCATCTCCTGTATTGTGTGTTCATTGCAACATTTCAAAGCATCTCCTGTATTGTGTGTTCATTGAAACATTACAAAGCATCTTCTGTATTGTGTTCTCATTGCAACATTACAAAGCATCTCCTGTATTGTGTGTTCATTGAAACATTACAATGCATCTCCTGTATTGTTTGATCATTTCAACATTACAAAGCATCTCCTGTATTGTGTGTTCATTGAAACATTACAATGCATCTCCTGTATTGTTTGATCATTGAAACATTTCAAAGCATCTCCTGTATTGTGTGTTCATTGAAACATTACAAAGCACTCCTGTATTGTGTGTTCATTGCAACATTACAAATCATCTCCTGTATTGTGTGTTCATTGAAACATTACAATGCATCTCCTGTATTGTTTGATCATTGCAACATTACAAAGCATCTCCTGTATTGTGTGTTCATTGAAACATTACAAAGCATCTCCTGTATTGTGTGTTCATTGCAACATTACAAAGCATCTCCTGTATTGTGTGTTCATTGAAACATTACAAAGCATCTCCTGTATTGTGTTCTCATTGCAACATTACAAAGCATCTCCTGTATTGTGTGTTCATTGAAACATTACAAAGCATCTCCTGTATTATTTGATCATTGCAACATTACAAAGCATCTCCTGTATTGTTTGATCATTTCAACATTACAAAGCATCTCCTGTATCGTGTGTGTTCATTGCAACATTACAAAGCATCTCCTGTATTGTTTGTTCATTGCAACATTACAAAGCATCTCCTGTATTGTGTGTTCATTGAAACATTACAAAGCATCTCCTGTATTGTGTGCACATTGCAACATTACAAAGCATCTCCTGTATCGTGTGTGTTCATTGCAACATTACAAATCATCTCCTGTATTGTGTGTTCATTGCAACATTATAAAGCATCTCCTGTATTGTGTTCTCATTGCAACATTACAAAGCATCTCCTGTATCGTGTGTGTTCATTGCAACATTACAAATCATCTCCTGTATTGTGTGTTCATTGAAACATTACAATGCATCTCCTGTATTGTTTGATCATTGCAACATTACAAAGCATCTCCTGTATTGTGTGTTCATTGAAACATTACAAAGCATCTCCTGTATCGTGTGTGCACATTGCAACATTACAAAGCATCTCCTGTATTGTTTGTTCATTGCAACATTACAAAGCATCTCCTGTATCGTGTGTGTTCATTGCAACATTACAAAGCATCTCCTGTATCGTGTGTGTTCATTGAAACATTACAAAGCATCTCCTGTATCGTGTGTGCACATTGCAACATTACAAAGCATCTCCTGTATTGTGTGTTCATTGCAACATTACAAAGCATCTCCTGTATCGTGTGTGTTCATTGCAACATTACAAAGCATCTCCTGTATCGTGTGTGCACATTGCAACATTACAAAGCATCTCCTGTATCGTGTGTGCACATTGCAACATTACAAAGCATCTCCTGTATTGTGTGTTCATTGCAACATTACAAAGCATCTCCTGTATCGTGTGTTCATTGAAATATTACAAAGCATCTCCTGTATTGTGTTCTCATTGCAACATTACAAAGCATCTCCTGTATCGTGTGTGTTCATTGAAACATTACAATGCATCTCCTGTATTGTTTGATCATTGCAACATTACAAAGCATCTCCTGTATTGTTTGTTCATTGCAACATTACAAAGCATCTCCTGTATTGTGTGTTCATTGAAACATTACAAAGCATCTCCTGTATTGTGGACACATTGCAACATTACAAAGCATCTCCTGTATTGTGTGTTCATTGAAACATTACAAAGCATCTCCTGTATCGTGTGTGTTCATTGCAACATTACAAAGCATCTCCTGTATCGTGTGTGTTCATTGCAACATTACAAAGCATCTCCTGTATTGTGTTTTCATTGCAACATTAAAAAGCATCTCCTGTATCGTGTGTGCACATTGCAACATTACAAAGCATCTCCTGTATCGTGTGTGTTCATTGCAACATTACAAAGCATCTCCTGTATCGTGTGTGGTCATTGAAACATTACAAAGCATCTCCTGTATCGTGTGTTCATTGCAACATTACAATGCATCTCCTGTATCGTGTGTGTTCATTGAAACATTACAAAGCATCTCCTGTATCGTGTGTGCACATTGAAACATTACAAAGCATCTCCTGTATTGTGTTCTCATTGCAACATTAAAAAAGAAAAAAGGACACAGGAAATATTTAAGTAATTTCCTGTGTCATTAATGTTTTAAAATAAATATGAATATTTATTGTTGATTTCACCATTGCCCTGTGCATTAAATACCTGTACAGACCAAAACTGTTTGAGAATCCACTGCTGCTGATAGAATTTAAAGGTGCATGAATTCTGGATTAAAAGACTTCATCTCCTAGAGAGGCAGGACACGTAGTGGAGCAGAGCAATACAGAAACAATACAGTTAAGTGTAAAATCTATGCAAAGTTTATTTTTGGCTTCTGAATAGTGAAATGTGTTAAGTTGTTATCGTTTAATAGCATGATATACACTTTTTTATAGAATGCAATTGATACAAAAATCTATTAAGCATTAAACATTCTATTTTAGTGGCAGTGGCTATTTATATGTTGTTTATTGCTAATAGACTTAGCTGTGCTTTTTAATATGTAAACTGAAAATGTCTGCATTGCAACACAATGCAAAGAGATTATATGTCTTAATAAATTCAACATCATGATACACTAGCAAAGGAATCCAGGAAATATTTACAATGACTAATGTTTGTGTCCATAAAGTACACATATACTGTATAAACTACAGTGTTATAGTAATTTTGGAGATGTTTTGGCATGAATGGAAAATGAGTGAATTGCTTTTGTTTTACAGTATATAGCTCTGTCATTGTGGGGCTGTCATACAGCAATCACACACTGATCGAAATTGTACTTCAATCCCATTGCACTGAAGCAGGACTCCAGTATACAACAAGAAGCTTGGAGTTTCTCAGCAAAGCAGATTAATTACTACTAATTAATTCAAAACAAAAACAGTATTTGCTCCACTTGAAATGAAACAAACAATTAAGAAATTCCTAAGACAGTTTCAGCATGTGTCTGCACTGTGCAATAGCTTAGAGGTCATTCTAGTTAGATGAAGCACACATTGCTGCCACATCCAGGAAAACATTCTGAGTACTGAGTCCTAAATCCTCACAGCATGATGAGTGAGATTCATTTCCAATTCAAGGGCAAGAGTGGAGCTGAATCCCAGGGCTCTCCAGTTCATTCTGAAAGAATGGGTCTGTCTCCTTCAGTTTGACACGCTCCCCTTCTCAGTGTCTCTGGATTCAGGCTGGCTCTCACTCTGGGGACCCCCTTCATTTACTGCAGGGTGAGAGACAGACAAGGAATCAGTCAGCTCTCCTCACACTCAAACAAGCAGGGTGGAGAGGTGAGGGACTGAGAGGGAGGGAGGCTGGCTCTAGTGGTCAGAGCTAAAGGACCTAGAGGGAGGGAGATTGGCTCGATGGTTAGTTTAGGGACTGGGAGAATGGGAGGGAGACTGTCCCTGGTGCTTAGAGAGGAGGGACTGGGAGGGAGGGATGAAAAAGTCGATAAAGTAAAGCTTACCTTCCTTTTCTTATTTGGGAGGACTGTGGCATACATGGACTCTGCATTATCTGCTGTGGGTTTGCCTGTGAAATGCACCCTGATTAATAGAGGGAGGAGACACAGAGAGGAGGGGTTCTAGATACTCTCCAGCAGTGCTTACAGTTTAGATTACAATACCTCAGGGCTGTTAGCTGCTGGGGAATACAGACCAGCTATTGAGTGAGAGTGTTACATTCATAAAGTGTAGTAATTTTCAGGTGCTTGTTATAACAGCAGCAGTGTGGAGTAGTGGTTAGGGCTCTGGACTCTTGACCGGAGAGTCGAGGGTTCAATTCCAGGTGGGGGACACTGCTGCTGTATCCTTGAGCAAGGTACTTTACCTAGATTGCTCCAGTAAAAACACAACTGTATAAATGGGGATTGTATGTAAAAATAATGTGTAAAAACAAAAGTAAGGTGATATCTTTTAACAATTGTAAGATGCCCTGGATAAGGGCATCTGCTAAGAAATAAATAATAATAATAATAACAATAACACTGATGAAGGCATTCCCTGCTTGCTTGAGTTTCTTACAGTTTTTGATGGAGTGTCTGCAGTTAAAGTTGGATAAGATGTTCCAATGTGTGGGTTGAATATCCCTGGCCACAGTGTATAATGATATCACAGTGTGTCAGTATCAGTGTTAAAGCATGACCTGGATTCATCTTAGTCATCTGTGCTGTGGCATTCCCTTGCTTTCATGAGTTCAAGTTTAACACATAATGCTATTTTGAATATTATATTATAGAATTTAAGGACCAACTTAGTCAGTGTAGGTCATGTCAGAGTTATCTTTACTAATCTATTTGTCTTGTTTAGAAGTGCTTTGTATCATTTTCTGTTCCATCCTGTTCTCAATAGAGCTCTCATAGTCATGTCTGAATCCTACATTAATCAGCTACATCAGGGTCCGGTTTTTCAAAACTTGTAATCTGGATCAATATATTTTGTGATCGAGATTGCTTTTATCTGGATAGTTTTGATCTGTTTTTTTTTCCAGAAAATGTCACTTCCGGATTACATTTATCCAGATTACAAATAATTACAATTACGCAATCCGTTTTTCTTTTCTTTTTTTTTTTTTAAAGTAATCTCAATCTCAAAACATAGGATTACAAAATCTCGATCACTTTTATCCAGGATTACAAATTTTGAAAAACCTGCCTCAGAGTGTAACCAATAATGTGTTCTCCTGCATCACTCTGCCCCTAGTGGATGTCAGAAACACCACATTTACTTAGAGTAAGAAATGACACACAGAGCAAATGTGGTTCTGTATGTGAGAGAGAGAGAGAGAGAGAGAGAGAGAGAGAGAGATTGATTGTTGCAATGGAAAGAGCTTTAAGAGATTCTTACCTGCACTTATTTTCACAGCTGAGTACACAGTGTCAGTCTCTGCAGGTTTGACTGGTAAAATAAACACACTGTTAATACAAACAGGACAGTAAACCCATTGGATCAATAGCTCCCAGTGTTTTAGCAGACAGGGCCCCCCTTGGTGTTCAGGGGTTCCCCACAGACTGCGGGGTGTCTTCTGGTTTCAGAGCAGCTCAGCTCCGCAGTCCTCTTGCTCACCAAAGAGCTCAGAGGAGACACTCTTACACCATGAGAGCCAGGGGCAGCTGGACATGTGAACTGATATAGAAAACAAGCAGAAGCCACTCACACCTGTCATGGGTTCCAATCACTGATCGTTTAGGGAAGTGTGAGAGGGATGTTCAGCTTGGGAATTCAGAGACACAATTTACAGAGATTCTTACCTTTCTTTGTATTGTTGTGTTTGCTGGTGTCAATCTCACTGTAAACAATGTCTTCAGAATCTGGAGGGACATTTAAAAAATATATATTATCTTCAGTGTTGGTTTCATGCAATTTTAGAAATGAATGTCGATTCCTAGCTTCACTGTTATTATTGTGTGTGAATAATGTGTTGGTGTCTCCTCTGTGTGTCAGTAACTCACCAGGTTGCTGTGCTCGGCTGGAGAGCTCTACTCCCCCTGCTGCTTGGTCCTGGTTCTGATCAGAGCATTCCCTGTGACAGTAGTGAGATACACCAGGCTTGATCAGTTTCACTTCAGCAATGATTCCACACTCCCCACCTCTCCATGTGTCACTGAAGACAAGCATGATTTTTTTGTATCACCAAATTATGTTATATTAAAAAATACTGACAATATTGTTAAATAGCAAATAGCTTCAGATACCATTGTAACAGTTTATCTTGCTGTTAGATTGGAATGATGTTTGTATTGTTCTGAGTAGTGCTGAGAGCCACTGCTGAAGATTTGTATTGTTTCTGTGCTATGAGCTGGGAAAGTGCTTTAACTTGTCATTTATTTTGCACTCTTGGGATTCCTCATTCCCATAATACTGTGTAGCAGGTCGCTACTTTTTGTTTTGTTTTATCGTTTTAATTAGGCTACTTTCATTTTTAGAACGCCCCCTTATCTTTCGTTTCTTTCCCCGCGCCAATCAGAGGATGATTCCCCTTACCTGGATCATGTAAAAGGCTGGTTTTACAGATAAGGGGGACGGAATAGGAAGCAGGATGTAAGGGAACGGGAGGCTCTCGTGACGGCGGCGGTATGGCTGGTCGGCAGCCTGTGCAATGGCGGTGTGTTTAAAATGATTCTGTGTGTGGTGTGCGAGTAGCGGCAGTAACATTGAAGTATGAGACGTGAGTAAGTCAATTTGATTATGATCTTCTAGTCAGCTACAACCTTAGTTGGCTGTCGTGAAATCCTTAAAGGGAATGACTAGTTTAGAACTTATTGTTTCAAAGCAGAATGTTTGTTTACATTACATGGCCGGCTACTCTTGGACCACCACACGCTTGATAATGTCCATCCTTCTTCTTCTGGTTAATATATAGGGCACATTCCATCTATTATTTTAGATGACTAGTGCCCTCTATCTGTAGTCCTTTGTCTGTCTGTTTTACTTTATGTTTCTGTCATCTTTATTATAACTTCCCTTCTTTTCCTGTTTCTTTTATATATTTTGTCAGTATCCTTTTTCTGTTCACTCTCCCGTCCTCTTTCCCTTTTCCCAGCAAATTCTTTATATTGACTTCATATACCTCCATTTCTCTCAGCCTCCTCTCCATTTTCCTTCTCTGCTCCTCATATTTCTCACACTTTAATAAATAATGTTCTACTGTTTCAGCTACTTTACATTGTTCACACTTTTAATCTTCATGCTTCCCCAGTCTTAAAAGATGTTCATGGAATCAATCCTTAACCTATCCAACGCTCTTTCCTCTTTCCTTCCAAACTCTTTGTTTACCCAACTGTTGTTCACCTCTTTCTGGATATTATGATAAAACCTTCCTTTTATGCTTTCATCCCATCTCTCCTGCCATTCTTTTACTATCATTTTTTTCACATAGCCTCCCATTTCCTGCGATCCCATAGGAATCACCACCTCAATTTCCTCTCTTTTTAACCCATTTTTTTGCTGCCAGATCTACCATCTCGTTGCCCAGAATGCAAGAGTGACCAGGAATCCAAACTAAAATCACTTCGATCCCCATTATTGTGCATTCCTTATATCATTAAACTCCCCTTTTAATGCAATAAGAACACTCAATGAATCTGAAAATATGACTGCTTTTTTAGGCTTTATTTCAGCTATTTTAACTATTGCAAATAGTATAGCTACCATCTGCAACAAATACAGATAAATGGTCTGATATCCTCGCTATTTTACAGATATCTAATTCTGGGATATAATATGCCATCGCCACTCTTCCTGTTTTTGGATCCTTGGATCCATCTGTATATATACATAGTGCCTCCATACTCTTCTTCTCTACAAAAGCTTGACTCTTTCTCTTCAGTTCCATTTTTTCCCCTCCTTTCTTCACTTGCTCACTCAATTCTATACAACAGTTTGGTTTTTCCATCATCCATTCCGGAAACACATTTATATTAACATTCTTTACCAATTTAAAATTTTCCATTTCCAGATGTGTCTGGTGTATTTGATTTATTTATTAGTATTTATTAGCATTTTTTTCTGCACAGTTCATTTTGTTGCTGCTATATGTGTTTTTTTTTTTTTAACACTTCAGTCAGTTCTGCACGGTTATATACTGTTGATGGTAGTAATTGTTTGTTAATGTGCATATCTATGGTCCGAGTCAGTGTCCTCTCCAAATAAAACCTGGAATAATTTTTAATCGTTGTAGTTTGTGTGCTCCTTCTGATTTATATCCCAATTCCACACCCTATAAAAGAACCTACTTAAGAGATGTGTTTTAAACGACCGTTTGTTTTAATTGTGAGGGTGGAATTCCCTCGGTGGCGTAGTCAGGCTGCACTTGTGTATTCCGTGGCGCTTGCCCCGCTGGGTCTCGGGGGGCAGGTGCTACAACTGTCTCCATGGCTACCAATACCACCCATTTAGTTTGAACCTTCACTGTTTGTTAGAATGGATGCTTCTGCAATTGATTCTCTTGTGTTTGTGTTCTACCCAGACGTGTCATTTCCTGTCCAGTCTGTGTTGTGCTGAGGGGTCGAAAGACACTACTGCTAGTCATGGACCCCATTACCAGAATAAAGAAGTGTTTGTGAAGGTGGAAGAGAAGCTGGGGTTGAACCCTCGAGTCATGAGAAATGCTTGTCAGTGCTGTAGTGGACGAGGACCCTGTCTGTACACATACTTGTGCTGACTTGCCTCCTCTTACCACCGGTGATACACGGGAAACCTGCAAATGAATAACACTGTTTCAGCTTGTTTATGTACTGCAAGTGTACAAACATGCTAAATATCATGGGATAGTTAGCTGTGCATATTCAATTATAAAATGTTTATTTTTAAAATGCATTGTCTTTAAAAACAGGCTTCTCAAAATATGATGGTAGTTATTTTTCACTAGAGGGAGAAGGAAGAAGCCAGAATATGTGCTGTGACAGGACAAGTGAAACATGTAATAAAACACTGGAGTCTCACCTCTGATCTTGTGATAGAGGAGAAGCAGAGTGAACACAATGAGAAGAATCACAAAGAAGCTGACACTGAAGCCAGCAGCAGCAGCAGCGCTGTGCCAGGACGCTGGGGGAGGAAGGTACAGGATCAGTGTGTGCTAGTGAGCTCCATACACCTTGACTGACAGGGCTGATTCAGCACAATGGGACTGGAACTGTTATGTACATGAGTTACTCCTGATCATGCTGCTTCAAGAGCTGCAATGAAGAAGCAGCCACTCTGCCACTCTGAGGACTGAGGTTGGTTTGATAAACCTCACCCATTCACAGCAAGACACAACTGGGTTTAATAGAATGTTACAGAACCAAAGAATGCCATGGCTGATGCAATATAGGGCGATTCCACAGCTCCTAAAATCCAACTGTATCTTATCAAGACAGGCAGCAGGTTGATCAAATCAATGCTTTAATTTCTTGTAAGTTTAATATTAACCAGGCAGCCCCTGCACACACACACTGCAACACTGAATAGACTAACAGATCAGAAACACTCACAGTTCATTATTTTATATATTGTGACAACACAATGGTGTAACTCAATTACACACTGCTGGTAATTAATGGCAGTGCAGTTCTATGCTCTCTGTCAGTGCTATCCCTGTACATAGATTGTGTTCTTACTTTGTAGTTCAATGTGTAGCTCCTGGCTGCTCTTCCTCACTCCCTGTGACTCCACAGCACACGTGTAGCTCCCAGTGTGACTCTTCTCAGTGCTGGCTATGCTGTACAGTGCAGAGTCAGTGCTGTTAGTCACAGGCTCCCCGTCTCTCACAATGGTGTAGTGGAGTTCAGGGCGGGGGGTTTTGTTCACTGCTGCCTCACAGGTCAGGTTAAGAGCCTCTCCCTCCTTCACTGTGGCTCCTGGAGATGCTGTCAGAGTCACCCTGGAGAACAGAGCTACGAAAAGATGACATGAATACAGGATAGTGATTGTGAAGCTGTCTGACCAAGATATTAAAATCAATCAGAACCAGTGTCTTGCATAGAGTGGGATTCACCAGAGCCCCTTGCTCCTTAGAGAGACAGAGACGGTGCTGGAGTATAGAGGCTCCTTAGAGAGACAGAGGCAGTGCTGGAGTATAGAGGCGCCTTAGAGAGACAGAGGCAGTGCTGGAGTATAGAGGCTCCTTAGAGAGACAGAGGCAGTGCTGGAGTATAGAGGCTCCTTAGAGAGACAGAGGCAGCGCTGGAGTATAGAGGCTCCTTAGAGAGACAGAGGCAGTGCTGGAGTATAGAGGCTCCTTAGAGAGACAGAGGCAGTGCTGGAGTATAGAGGCTCCTTAGAGAGACAGAGGCAGCGCTGGAGTATAGAGGCTCATTAGAGAGACAGAGGCGGCGCTGGAGTATAGAGGCTCCTTAGAGAGACAGAGGCGGCGCTGGAGTATAGAGGCTCCTTAGAGAGACAGAGGCGGCGCTGGAGTATAGAGGCTCCTTAGAGAGACAGGCAGCGCTGGAGTATAGAGGCTCCTTAGAGAGACAGAGGCAGCGCTGGAGTATAGAGGCTCCTTATTGTTTTGCTTATAAAGGTAACACCAAATGTTTCTATCAAGACAGGAGCAAGCTATAAACACACCATTGAAACATCCCACAGCATCCTGCCCCCTCCCCTCCCTTTGTTCTAAACCCTTAGATATATCTGCATTGATAATCTGCAAGTCATTCAAACACCACTATGAAGCATAATGAGTTGAGTCCTCACTTACAACAGTGTTAGTCATGAGTTTAAACCACACTCTCAAATCATTAATACATTTTTTTTTTTCTTGGTATTGAAAAATGAGCAACGAGATTATTATTTTTAAAATGGACAACATTCACTGTAAATAGATATGCTTTGTCACAGTGTTCTATATAACATCACATAGTGTGGGAGAGTGGTACATGGGTAGTATATCAGTCTGTATTAGAAGGATCGTTTTCCCATGATTTATGTCGGTGTTGATATCTGGGACTGTAATGGGGTGCAATTACGGTAGTGAACCACTAGAGGTCATCGCCACATTAGAAAGATACTTACCTGTGTTAATTATATAATAAGATACAATTAACAAACCACTGAGAACATTTGTTTTATTTAATCGTTGATAGTTGTTAATTAGCTGAATAGTTAAACCTCAAGGGAACAAGGTCAACAAAGGAGTTAGGAGTTGCTACATATGCTGGAAAATTGATCAATCAATCAATCAATCAATCAATCAATCAATCAAGTGTATACTTAAAAAAAAGGGATTGTTTTAAGAAATTGTGTGTGAAGCTGTCCCATACTAACAGAGAAGCGAGGCAGGATTTTGTTTTGTTTGATCACTTTTCCTGTAATTGTTTAATAACACTTTGTTTTGATTTATTTTCGAATCGTATTGTTCTTTTGTCATTTCCACACTGCCAGCCACGCCCACAATCACTACAAGTGCAAAACAGTCAGGAATATTTACAGCAGCTGACAAACAGGTACAGAAGAGAATCAGAAACAAATGAGACTGAAACTGAGATTAGGATAGCGAGTGATCATAATGGAGGCCTGTCTTATAATTGCTAGCGGTTGCAAACTCGGGTGTCCACCTGGCTCCAGATTTACGGGACACTTTGAGACAGAACGGGATTTCAAACGTGTCCCTCAACTGAAAGCGATTAATGTGTAAATGAACCATTCCACCTTTACTAAAGTGAATAATGGTGCTTAATTATCATGTGCATCAAACAAGTGTGTAATTAGAATAAGAATGAATACAATGCTGATGTATTTCTATTATTATTATGTATTTATATTTTGCAGCCACTTAGTTCTGTCTCAAAGCGTCCGGTAAATCTGGAGCCAGATGGCCATCCTATTGCAAACAGGAGTAAGAAAATACATTTTTCTTGTACTTATTTACAGCGGGGAACACTGAAGTCCATTAAGATCTCTTAAAGAGAAGACTGAACTCACCTCTCACAGTCAGTGACACAGAACCACTCCTTTCCTTCAGCCCCGTCCCTGCTGCCTCCACCTCACACTGGTATCTCCCTGTGTCTCTCAGCCCTGCCGCTGGGATTGAGTGCTGATCCTGTGATCCCGCTCCTCTCACAGTCCCATTGTCTTTGCTATAGCGGTACTGCAGCTGTGTGCCCTGTTTATTTATGTGAGCCCCACACTGCAGAGTCACAGCCTCTCCCTCCCACACTGAGGCACCAGGTAGCACTGTCAGAGTGGCTGTGCTGAACAGCTCTAAGGAAACAGAGAGAGAAAGAGGCATTTAATGATAAACAGGAATTTGCTTTTTAAAATGAAATTAATTAAAGCGCAGTAAATAATCAGCCAAATAACTGTACTTGTGCTTTTAAAACCACTTGTTATGATGTAGCTACTTTACATGTGCATGTGTATCCCAGAGGGACATGAACACCTTCCCAGTGTGTGCTTGTGAAAGGATAGAGGCAGACAGAGAGGGGGTACTCAGTGTCACTGATGAGAAGGCAGGAACAGTTCAGTGTAGATTGAGGAATCCTCTCAGTGTGTGAAGGTGACAGAAATGGAATGGAGGGGCAGACAGCACGGACACCGATGAGAAGGAAAGAAGGGCGGAGGAGCAGTGTAAATAGAGGAACTCTCTCAGTGTGTTTGTGGTACAGATGCATGGAGAAAGAGAGGAGGCAGGGCAGACAGCACTCAGGTAGGAAGGCAGTCGGGAGACAGAGAGCCCCGTCTGGAGTCTACAATAGAGGAGAGGATCAGAATGTTAGAATTCAGAGTGTTTGAAATGACTTACCTGATACTCTCAGTGTAAGAGCATCGCTTGTTTTAGAGTACGATGGGTTACCTCTCCTTTCAACTTTACAGGTATATTCTCCACTGTGGTCTCTAGTAGCAGAGCTAATTGTGTATCTGTCACCATCTATACTGCTGTAGTAATCCTGGGTTACTGGAGCATTCCTCCCATCTTTGTACCATGTGAATCTCCAGTCAGTGTAACCCCCCTGAACCTGACATCTCAGTGTGACTCTCTCTGATTCGTATATGTGTGTCCATGCAGGCTCCTGGGTCAGGACAGCCTGGGGTCGTTCTGTAGAGACAGAAGATGAGAGAAGATCAGACAGCACTCAGCACTCCTCTCCCTCTCCCTCTCCTGTTTGTATCCTATATTGTTCCACAAGGAAATCAATAGAATCTATCTATTATTATTACACTATTCCAACACTCAGTACTCTGTGAGAGGGATTCATTTCTTAAACATATAATATGACAGACCACGGTCCATCCAGATTTCAATGTGCATTTCTGTCATTTCTGACTGAAGCAGACAACAAATGAATACTAACCAGCGTTTTTAACCCCATCTTCTTATTACCTTTACTGACATTATCACAGGTCCCTCTTTTATTGTGATGGGATGTTTGGCAGTGTGCAGAGTGCCAGTAAGAAGCATAAAGCATTACACAGGAAAGCTTTGGGGGGCTGGTTTGTTTGTTTTGAAGTGTTTGTAGAGTTTTGCTTGTTTATTTTGAAGTGTTTGTAGGGTTTTGCTTGTTTATTTTGAAGTGTTTGTAGGGTTTTGCTTGTTTTGAAGTGTTTGTAGGGTTTTGCTTGATTATTTTGAAGTGTTTGTAGGGATTTGTTTGTTTGTTTTGAAGTGTTTGTAGGGTTTTGTTTGTTTTGAAGTGTTTGTAGGGTTTTGTTTGTTTTGAAGTGTTTGTAGGGTTTTGTTTGTTTATTTTGAAGTGTTTGTAGGGTTTTGCTTGTTTATTTTGAAGTGTTTGTAGGGTTTTGCTTGTTTATTTTGAAGTGTTTGTAGGGTTTTGCTTGTTTATTTTGAAGTGTTTGTAGGGTTTTGCTTGTTTGTTTTGAAGTGTTTGTAGGGTTTTGCTTGTTTGTTTTGAAGTGTTTGTAGGGTTTTGCTTGTTTATTTTGAAGTGTTTGTAGGGTTTTGCTTGTTTATTTTGAAGTGTTTGTAGGGTTTTGCTTGTTTATTTTGAAGTGTTTGTAGGGTTTTGCTTGTTTGTTTTGAAGTGTTTGTAGGGTTTTGCTTGTTTGTTTTGAAGTGTTTGTAGGGTTTTGCTTGTTTATTTTGAAGTGTTTGTAGGGTTTTGCTTGTTTATTTTGAAGTGTTTGTAGGGTTTTGCTTGTTTGTTTTGAAGTGTTTGTAGGGTTTTGCTTGTTTGTTTTGAAGTGTTTGTAGGGTTTTGCTTGTTTATTTTGAAGTGTTTGTAGGGTTTTGCTTGTTTGTTTTGAAGTGTTTGTAGGGTTTTGTTTGTTTATTTGTTCCAGTGTTTTGATTTGGTTTGTTTGTAAATAATAAAAGTGTGCAGGAGCGCACAGCTTGCAATTCCCTTGACCGCATGCCTCTGACACACCCTCCTAATAAAGCAGGTGGATCTAATATGTGATTGTATTAAAGGCACTCCAGCAGCATATCACTGTGTTTTTAGTGACATGTCAATGGTTCTGAGTCGCTGTGTTGCTGCTCCTGTGTGGCGTTTATAATTATGACTCATTATTGAAGAGGAAAATTATTGAATTCTAACGAACTTTATATCTCATGTGTTATGTGTGTATCTTGTATTTCTTGTATAACCGAGGAGTTTAAGTGCGCCAAGGTCAGACTGGAAATGACATTAGTAGAGTCACGCGATAAATGCGTAAGGGAGGCAGCACCTGTGTTGAAAACTGGAAGAAAGTGGGCGGCAAAGAAAGCTGTGGAAGATGCAAAGGCTGCCCTTCGAATTGGTGATATCATGGGGCAAGTTCAGCATGGAAGAGGGGGTCTTGGTTTCAGTTCAACTCCTCCTACATGGCACAAGGCAGCCCCAGCTCAAAGGAGGAAGCTGGTAGTCAACGAGGTGCAAAAGCAGGAGGAGAGGATGAGGTGTATAAAGGCCATTTCCCAGGCCAAGCAGGGAGAATGGATGAGATGGGAGAGTGTGGAACAACGCAAGATTGGCTGGCAAGACCTATGGTCAATGGAACAGAGCAGGATCAGTTTCCTCATCAGGTCAACATATGATGTTCTCCCATCACCACAGAACCTAAACCTCTGGGTAGGAGAGGATCCCTCATGTCCTTTGTGTTCATCACCTGCAACATTAAGGCACATTTTGACAGGATGTAAGGTGGCTCTTAGCCAAGGACGGTTTACTTGGCGCCATGACCAGGTGCTGCGATGTTTGGCCTTAGCATTGGAAGACAAGCGTAACATGACCAATAAGTTGTCACCTGTTCCATCAAAACATTACACACAAAAGACAACATTCCTCCGCCCAGGAGAGCAACCACCAAGAAAAGGTGTTAAAACCAATCCTCGCCCAGGACAACTGGAAGCTGCTAGAGACTGGAAAATGCTGGCAGATGTTGGTCAACGGCTTATTTTTCCACCTGAGATTGCCACTACTAACCTTCGACCAGATATTGTCTTGTGGTCTGGATCAGCACGCCTTGTTCACCTGGTAGAGTTAACAGTGCCATGGGAGGATGCTGTAGATGAGGCGTATGAGAGGAAGAAACTGCGGTATGCTCAACTAGCCACTGAAGCGGAACAGCGAGGATGGAGAGTTCGGGTTTACCCAGTGGAAGTGGGTTGTCGAGGATTTGTGGCACACTCTACAACCCGGTTTCTCAGAGACGTCGGATTCAGTGGCCAAGAGTTGCGTCGCACAGTGAAGAACTTATCTGAAGCAGCAGAGAGGAGCAGCAACTGGCTGTGGTTGAGACGGAAAGATTCTGGCTGGGGACAGGTAAGTAAGCTGGGCTGAGTTGAGTGGGGGACGGAGGGGGGTGATGCTGGGACGCCAGAATCACCGTCGAGCCCTCTTGAGGTGTCGTGGGCTAGTCGACGAAACACTGAGGATGGAAGGTGCCCACTTGAAAACCCCAGAGATGTACCCTACTTAGCTCAATCCAGACGGTTGTCATGCTGATGCGCTGGGGAGGCCGCACTTTGGTTGATCCCCGGAGCCAGCATCGCAGCCGTTGTGTGTGCTGATGCGCCAGGGAGGCAAAATAAGCTGATCCCTGGAGCCAGCATTACACTTCAGCCATTAACACCAGACAGAAGGATATCTACATCATCATATGGAAGGAAATGTAAATGGATGGAGACACATATGGATCACATTAGTTTACTGTAAAGCTACGTCTTAGTTGGTGCTTATCTTGGCGAGAGCCGAGTTCAAATCAGCATGAAGTTTTAACATCTACTCTCGTGTAATGGAAATCCTATATACATTTAATTGGATGTGAGGTGCCTTTGAAACTGCAGCAAGCAGTGATTGCATCAGCTGCAGCTGGCCCTTCGGGCTTGTGAACAACAGTGTTCCCCCATCCCCAGGACACCACCCTTGATAACTCTGAGACTGTCTCTGGTCTGATTCTATCTTGTGCTGTTATAACAAAGTTACAACACAGTCGACACCCATCAGATCAAAGGATTTACACCTTGGCCCCAGGAAAGAACTGCCCAGGACAATTGGTTCTGGTAGGCTACAGCACAGCTGGAACGACATGTAATGAACAAAAGGCCTTATCACAAACTTCTGTGACATCCTACCCAGAGACACACCCTACCCTGTAAAACACTGTATAAAATCTACTGTAACCCTTGTGTACGTTAACAGTCTCTTGTAAGGGGCTCCCGAGTGGCGCATCCAGTAAAGGCGCTCCTCGCAGGATGTGCCCTATAGCCTGGAGATCGCTGGTTCGAATCCAGGCTATGTCACAGCTGACTGTGACCGAGAGTTCCTAGGGGGCGGCGCACAATTGGCTGAGCGCTGCCCGGGTAGGGAGGGCTTAGGTCGGCAGGGGAATCCATGGCTCACCGCGCATCAGCGACCCCTGTGGCCGATAGGGCGCCTGTGGCTCTGCAGTGGAGCCGCCAGATCTGTGTTGTCCTCCGGCACTATAGGTCTGGTAGCATTGCTGTGGATCTGCAGTGCGAAAAATGACGGCTTGGAAGGAGCACGTTTCGGAGGACGCGTGTTTCAGCCTCCGTTTCCTGAGTCGGCGGGGGGGTTGCGAGCGGTGAGCCGGGGATACAGATAATAATTGGGCATACTAAATTAGGGTGAAAACCGGGGTAAAAATAATTGGCGACGACTAAATTTAAAAAAAAAATAAAAATAAATAAACAGTCTCTTGTAGACTTTTCCCTTGTATACATTGATTAAAATATCTGGATAATCAACCTGAATCCTGAGTCTCTTTGCATAGAGGAAAGTAAATCCACTATATTATCACTCTGAATGATACTTTGCTGCTGCTTTGATTTTTAATATAATAATATAACTCACATGACTTACATGTTTAGTATCTGTGTCTTTCTTGGGTATTCTGTTTCATACTGTGTGTGTGTCACAGTAAAGTGAACAGGTATGTATTCTATTTAAAACTATTTCATTTGGGCAGAATCTCTTCTGTGGTATAATCAGCAGTGTAATAATGTATAGGACCAATTTCTTATATCCAATCTGTACAGCCCTGTCTAGGGAGGGGTTACACATGATTAAAGATACAGTTTGCAATGGCAAATCACATTCTATTACTACCTCAATCAAATAGAAATACATTTGGAGAAAATAGGGCTTGAGCATAACTCATGACAACTGTGACAGGCAGAGGCCCTGCACACTGGGAAAGGAGGGTTCAAGGGGTTCAATCATAACTCATGACAACTGTGACAGGCAGAGGCCCTGCACACTGGGGAAGGCAGGTTCAAGGGGTTCAATCATAACTCATGACAACTGTGACAGGCAGAGGCCCTGCACACTGGGGACGGTGGGTTCAAGGGGTTCAATCATAACTCATGACAACTGTGACAGGCAGAGGCCCTGCACACTGGGGACGGTGGCTTCAAGGGGTTCAATCATAACTCATGACAACTGTGACAGGCAGAGGCCCTGCACACTGGGGAAGGCGGGTTCAAGGGGTTCAATCATAACTCATGACAGCTGTGACAGGCAGAGGCCCTGCACACTGGGGAAGGCGGGTTCAAGGGGTTCAATCATAACTCATGACAACTGTGACAAGCAGAGGCCCTGCACACTGGGGAAGGCGGGTTCAAGGGGTTCAATCATAACTCATGACAACTGTGATAGGCAGAGGCCCTGCACACTGGGGAAGGTGGGTTCAAGGGGTTCAATCATAACTCATGACTGCTGTGACAGGCAGAGGCCCTGCACACTGGGGAAGGTGGGTTCAAGGGGTTCAATCATAACTCATGACTGCTGTGACAGGCAGAGGCCCTGCACACTGGGGAAGGCGGGTTCAAGGGGTTCAATCATAACTCATGACAACTGTGACAGGCAGAGGCCCTGCACACTGGGAAAGGAGGGTTCAAGGGGTTCAATCATAACTCATGACAACTGTGACAGGCAGAGGCCCTGCACACTGGGGAAGGCGGGTTCAAGGGGTTCAATCATAACTCATAACAACTGTGACAGGCAGAGGCCCTGCACACTGGGGAAGGCGGGTTCAAGGGGTTCAATCATAACTCATGACAACTGTGCATGGAGCTTTAGTTAATGCCATTACGTGCACTTGGGAGTGTTCGTGATTGTTTTTCACTATTTAAGAGATAGGAACTTTTGGCAGAGGCAGACCAGACACTAAGAAACGCAATGCAGACAGGAAGAAAAATACGAGCAGACGGGAACGCGAGACAGGGAGAAGACAGAACGGGGCAGTGCAAATCGAGGAATAGAGCGGAAGAGAGGCGCTGGTAGGAAAGGGAAGCGTTGGCGAAACGGCGAACAAGAGGGTTGAAAAGGAAGAACAGCGTGGTCAGGACTGTGACAGCGACCAGCCGGGACCAGACCAGGGATGGAAGGAGAGCGGGTCGGCACTGTACAGTGACCAGTGTTTGCACCGCGAAGCACACCCCCTGCGGCTGCTGCTGATTTACAGAGAAGTCGCGTATTAGTTTCGCACTGTGTTATTTTAAAACAATTGTTTTAGTTACGCCTTGTTATTGATGCCTGTTTGTTTTAGGATTTTTAGTCTTTTGTTACTGTTGCTGTGGTCACCTATCGGGTTTTTATATTCTTTCCCTTTTAAAATCATAAAAGTATTTATGGAACAACTTTCTTGTAAGGTACAAACGTAGTAGTATCAATTATGGAATGTAGGAATTGGGGCAACTGTGGCGCGTGGGAGCGACTGTAGCTAGTTTGTATATATTTTTTTTGGTTGGAATTGATTTGTGTTTGTTTCTTTATTTCTGTTTGTTTGTAGTGGTTATTTTTAGCTGGGAGATGTTTTCCTGGTTTGATCCAGCGCCTCACTGTCTGCTACAGGAGGACGCTGGATGTATTCTTTCTGCACATTGGATTGCACCCTTTTTCCCTGAGTTTTCTTTGAATGGACACTGGAGTTTGCTGGACACTAGTTTGGTTATTGTTATAGTAAATTTTGTGTTATTTTTATTTGCTACTTTGGCTTCCAGTTAACTGAGGGAGCCCCTCTTTGGCTTCCAGTTAACTGAGGGAGCACCTCTTATCTTTTTTGTTACTCCCAGCCAAGTGATGGAGTCTCTTAAACTTGTGTGTGATAATATCTGTTTTGTGCAATAAACTGATTGTTATGTTGACCTCTGAAAGCTGTCTCTCGCACTCCTGCTTGGTATCAGGTTTAGACACGCTCCAAACTAGTGACAATTTGAACCTGTGGTGGGAGGGGGTAAAGTGCCATCTTAATATTTCCTTTCTTGTATCTAGGGTCCTAGTGCCCTGCAAAACACTGGGTGGTGTAGAACGGCAGACTACATTACTTAGATCGGGTGACACTAGCCAATATTATATTATATTGGGTGACACTAGCCATTTGAGTCAGGGCTGTGAAGGCTCTTGAGACCTAGCAGCTTGTGTCGCATAAGCAAGTCAAAAGGTGGGTCTCTTGTCTGTGTGAAGGCTAAGGCCTGGGGAGAGAGACCTGTGTGTGAACCTGAAGAGAAGGCACTGTGTTTAATGCTTGTATAGCACAGGTGTTTTGTTGCTGGTAAACCGCTTAGACGTCCAGTTGAGTAGTTAGGACTTGCAAAGTTTAATAAGCACGCTTTGGTACGGCCTCTTTCTGCTTTATTACAGCTTCAAGACTACTCAGAGTATGAGAGTTACTCAGACCAGGAAGAGCTTTCATATCAGAAAACTTTGCAAGGACCTGTTACTTCAGCACCTGAGTTGTGTTGAGAACATTAACACAGCTGGAATAGACTCCAGTGTGAATGTATCTGTGAGACATTACAGACAGAGAAGGGGGTGAGGACTCTCTCTGTTAGAATGAACCTACCTCTCACTGACACCCGCACCTCTGCAGAGTCACAATAACACAGCTGGAATAGACTCCAGTGTGAATGTATCTGTGAGACATTACAGACAGAGAAGGGGGTGAGGACTCTCTCTGTTAGAATGAACCTACCTCTCACTGACACCCGCACCTCTGCAGAGTCACAATAACACAGCTGGAATAGACTCCAGTGTGAATGTATCTGTGAGACATTACAGACAGAGAAGGGGGTGAGGACTCTCTCTGTTAGAATGAACCTACCTCTCACTGACACCCACACCTCTGCAGAGTCACATAAACACAGCTGGAATAGACTCCAGTGTGAATGTATCTGTAGACATTACAGACAGAGAAGGGGGTGAGGACTCTCTCTGTTAGAATGAACCTACCTCTCACTGACACCCGCACCTCTGCAGATTCACTCCAAGATTCAGTCCAGGAGGCGGTGTCCCACCACCATGCTCTGCACCTGTAGAACCCCTCATCACTCTTTGAAACACGATCCACACTCAGCTCTGTGCCAGTCCTGTACTGTAAATCTTTATTATCTTTATAAAATGCAACCCTGGTAGCTGTATAACCTGTGCGGACACGACACCTCAGAGTCAGAGTGTCTCCCTCAAACACAGGCTGGGAAGGAGTCTGCAGGATCACCCATTGATCTGAAAAGACAGACAGAGTTCAGATCAGCAGGGCTGAGAGACGGGTCAGGATTGAGGAGTCTGCTATTAAATCATTTGAAACCTATTTATGCCCATTTGCCCAGCTGCTATTTGAAAACAGCAACAATTTATACTGACTGGAGATCCAGAGATAGCTTTACTCAAATCAGCAAGCCGATCAGTAGCTTACAATACCCTCTCAACCAATCTGAGTGCAGGGTTATTCAACAGTGTCTCTGAATATTATCTAGAATGTAAATGACTTACTGGACACAGCTAAGGTGACAGTATTACTGCGCTCCTGTCCTGATGCAGACTCACACCAGTACACTCCACTGTGGTAATGCTGAGAGTAACTGATTGTGCAGCTGTCCCCATATCTCCTGCTGTATTGATCACTGCAACCTTCACGTCCATCTCTGTACTGTTTAAACCTCCAGTCAGCAGAGCCCCCCTCCATCTCACAGCTCAGGGTGACTGTCTCTCCTGGGAATATCTGTGACCAGGCAGGCTGCAGGGTTAGGAAAGCCTGAGGATGAGCCTCTGAAACAGAGAACAGGAAAGGATTAGGACACATTCCCCTACAATCAGGTAGGAGAGAGATTCTAGCTCCCCAGCAGCATCTCTGCAGTGATACAGTAGGAATAGCAGCAGTGTGACCCATTGCAGGCTCTACTTGTGATACAGTAGGAATAGCAGCAGTGTGACCCATTGCAGGCTCTACTTGTGATACAGTAGGAATAGCAGCAGTGTGACCCATTGCAGGCTCTACTTGTGATACAGTAGGAATAGCAGCAGTGTGACCCATTGCAGGCTCTACTTGTGATACAGTAGGAATAGCAGCAGTGTGACCCATTGCAGGCTCTACTTGTGATACAGTAGAAATAGCAGCAGTGTGACCCATTGCAGGCTCTACTTGTGATACAGTAGGAATAGCAGCAGTGTGACCCATTGCAGGCTCTACTTGTATGTTTTGAGTAGGGCTGCAAAGGGTACATTTGACCTTTGAAGGTTCGGAACACATTACAGAAGGAAGGTTCGAACCGTCGATGGTACTCATTTGCGTAATGTATTGGTGATGTCATCATAGTGCATTGTTTATATTTGATTGAAAATCCTATTATTTTACAAGTAATCCATATAAATGGATGGGATGGGATAAAACATACAGTGAGTGAACCCGTCTGATGAACCTTCGAAGGTTTAAAACAATCTTCGAATCCCTGGCCAGCGAACAAACTTTCGGACACAGCCCTAGTTTTGACTGAAAAGAATTCATGAGGAATCTCTCTCAGTACGATTATGGCCTTGAAAATAGAAAGTGGTCTGTGTTTAAATTTCCAATCAAGCAGCAATTAGTCAAAGTTTCTTTCTTTTTTATGAATCAGGAAACATGTTTATGATAAGTGGGAGGATTACTGTTCTTAAAAGGCATCCAGATATTCTGTCTGGTTAGCAGTTAGCCAAAATAATATTCTCATTCAAAAGCTTTCCAGCAATACCACACATAGCCTCTACGTGGAGGACAGTATGGTTTTTTTCCTGGAGTCATTTTTATTTAACTAAGTTACATTGTTATATTGGTGAGAAGAAAATGAAAGCTGATTTCAAGAATGTGTTTATTTTATAGATGATCAGGAATCAGGATGATAATCTCTTCACTTTGTGAATGCATGTAAGCTGTTCTGTTACCTTCATACTGTCTGGAGCAGCTCACTACAGTCAGCACTGAAAAACACAAGAGAGACAGTCAGGGACTAGACCCTTATAAAAGCACCACAGACATGTTGCTGTTTACAATGCTTTTACCATTGTTATACCGTGCTCATCAGTTATAGGTGCCTGCCATACATACATGTAACATGTGCTAACATAGGGAGAAGTAAGAGCCAGCGCCATCTAGTGATCGGACACTTTTGATCAGGTTTCCTTCTCTTGTTTTGTTAGTAACACACTGCTGTGCACTACTTGGTGCTGGTGTATATAATAATATAAAGACACTCTAATCTAGCCTATATTAAATATGTATATGACAGGCAGCTCCTGAACTCATCGTCAAAGCACCTTAACACCTTAACTTTTTTTTACGTATCTTTATTTTTAGCAAAGGCAATTTCAACGTCACCCAGTCTGACCCAATCTCCTGTGAAAAGCATGCAGACCTTATTTATACCAGCTTCAGTAGCCAACCCCTATTAAACCTAGATTTGTATTGGACAATTCAAATACAAACGATGGTTATCAATACTTCAAAAGAGAAATCACAATACAATCATTTGTATTATTTGTGGTGTCGAATTCACCACAGTTTACATCTTTATATATCTAACAGTAAACAGACCTCAAAGTTATGTTTGCTTGTGCTATAATCACAGTTGTCTGATTCTATAGGGATTATTGATTAATTTTATGATTAAGTATCTATGAAGAATTACAACTTAATTTTTTATGCAGTGTGTATTTTTGTCCTTTCTATTCATTTCTATTTTTGAATTTTGTATGCGTTTTGTATAAATCTGCCTAACAGGAGTCTATTTATAGCAGCTGTTAAGTGTGTGTAATGATCTGTAATTGTATATATTTGTGTGATTCTTGTTTATAGCAGTTGTTATGTGTGTGTAATGATCTGTAATTGTATATATTTGTGTGATTCTTGTTTATAGCAGTTGTTATGTATGTGTAATGATCTGTAATTGTATATATTTGTGTGATTCTTGTTTATAGCAGTTGTTATGTGTGTGTAATGATCTGTAATTGTATATATTTGTGTGATTCTTGTTTATAGCAGTTATGTATGTGTAATGATCTGTAATTGTATATATTTGTGTGATTCTTGTTTATAGCAGTTGTTATGTGTGTGTAATGATCTGTAATTGTATATATTTGTGTGATTCTTGTTTATAGCAGTTGTTATGTGTGTGTAATGATCTGTAATTGTATATATTTGTGTGATTCTTGTTTATAGCAGTTGTTATGTGTGTGTGTAATGATCTGTAATTTTATATATATCTGTGTGATTCTTGTTTATACTTTGAGGCCCTGATACTTTGATGCACTGACTTTTTTTTTTTTTTTTTTGTTAAATATGTACAATAAAATACAATGATAACAACTGCACTTGGTTTCATCCATGTGGATTTGCCGATGTTTCCGTACATGTGGAATATTTTGGTGTGATGCATTTTACTGGACCACATGTTATGTTTGTTTTGAAACCTTTAATAGAAACCTGGTAGTCGTGTGTTTATTGTTCATGCTCCTCCAAAGAGTGAATATTTACATTCTGATTTGATTAATGAGCATAATGGCTGCGGAGAGTAAAACTATTAAATACTGAAAGGAAAAGTAGATTTTTTTTACCACTTCTTGCTGCATATTTCACTTACAAATATTTTTTGAAAACGTTTAATTATTACAATAATCACCAGAGATTGTAACACATAGTGTCACAGTAACTGTTAACCTCTATCTACAGTATTAACCCAGTAAAGACACTGTTAACCTCTATCTACAGTATTAACCCAGTAAAGACACTGTTAACCTCTGTACAGTATTAACCCAGTAAAGACACTGTTAACCTCTATACAGTATTGACCCAGTAAAGACACTGTTAACCTCTATACAGTATTGACCCAGTAAAGACACTGTTAACCTCTATACAGTATTGACCCAGTAAAGACACTGTTAACCTCTATACAGTATTGACCCAGTAAAGACACTGTTAACCTCTATACAGTATTGACCCAGTAAAGACACTGTTAACCTCTATACAGTATTGACCCAGTAAAGACACTGTTAACCTCTATACAGTATTGACCCAGTAAAGACACTGCTAACCTCTTGTGGCAGGATGACAGAGGTTTGAGGCTCAGAGACAGTGGAAGGGGCAAAATAATGATCTTTATTAAACAAAAATAATCAAATAAATAGGCACAAGGGCCCAAACAAAAGGTTTAAACGTAGGCTGGGCATTCGCCTTCACTACAGTTTCTTTTTCAAAACTAAACAGCACAGCACACCAACAAACAAACTCACCGCAAAAACTCTTCGCCCTAACAAAGGGTTTTAGCTGTCTTTTATAGTCTGTGGCTGGAGCCCAATTAACTAATAATTAACAATTAAACACTTAAGGCTCCAGCCACATTCTCACATGCATTTTACAGGGAGGAATTTAACCCCCTCCCTGCCAATCCAAAACAAACCAAGAATCACGAAAACATAAT
This sequence comes from Acipenser ruthenus, assembly GCF_902713425.1. NCBI lineage: Eukaryota > Metazoa > Chordata > Actinopteri > Acipenseriformes > Acipenseridae > Acipenser > Acipenser ruthenus. The sequence continues at coordinate 5,901,933 of NC_081231.1, read as the reverse complement.
GAAAACAGTAAAAATAACAACAAAACACAAATTTATAGGGGCGAGCTAGCACCCCATCACACCTCTATACAGTATTAACCCAGTAAAGACACTGTTTGGAGGTGTCAGTGACTGTTATAGCCTGTGTACAGTTTTAGCCCAGTAAAGACACTGTTAACCTGTACACAGCATTAACCCAGTAAAGACACTGTTTGGTGGTATCCGTTATTAAAATGACCTAAACAGTTATAATTGTACACTCCGATCCCGTTGTAACAGATATGTGATATAACGATTCTGCATACCTCTTTTTATAGCAATTATTTAAGAATCTATCTCTTAAAAAAATCTAAAGCATGTAAAAGAATGAAAGTACCGGTAATGTTATTTTTAATCAGGAGTTGAGTGAAGGTGCTAAAATCTATTAGGAAAAATAAATACAATTAAAGTTTTAGTAATTAGAAATATCTAGACTAGACGTGTTAGTGCTGATGGTGCTGTTTGTTCAGTAACTTGTTCACAGTGTGTTCATGAAGTTTATTCAGAGTAATCAGTCTGCATCCAGTTGTTTGATTTCTACATCTTGTCATTCAAACCGGAGACTAGCTGCTATCCCTGCTGTGCTGACTGTATCACCGCTGACATTGACAGACAGCATTCAGAGGGTGTGACGAGAACAGAGACCTTCTTTCATCAAGCAGAACAAGGTCAAATACAGAACATAAAACAATACTAAATATATATTTTGAATTTGCTCAATCACCCTCTGGCACAGTTATTTTCTCCGTTACACCCAAATAGAGGCTCGGTCTCTGTGCTTTACAAATATTTTATTCTTTATAAAACAGACCCCCTACTAATTACCAGCATATGGAATAGAGAGTTAGCAAAATCTGATTTTACTCCAGACTGGGAACAAATATGGGATCGTATTTTTATATCCTCAAGAAATTTGGCACATCAATTAATACATTTTAAATTTGCCCACAGAGCTTATGCAACCCCACACAGAAGATACTAAATGAAAATATTGGGAGACCCCCTCTGTCATGAGTGTACACAGGGTGCAGTTGGCACCTATCTTCATATGTTTTGGGTGTGCCTCAAGGTCCAGCCCCTCTGGAAATTTGTAGTGTTAGTACTGTCTGGTCTGATTGATGATCAGGTGCTGCTGTGACCAGGAGTACTCCTTCTGGGTGACGATTCGCAACTTGAAATTCACAGAATGTCAAAATGCTTGTTTCTTGCTGGATTGACTGCAGCCAAGAAGATGATCTTGAGGGCATGGGTAGAGCCTGATATTTCTCTTCTCAACGTTTGGTTATATTTTTTTCATGAGATTATTTTATTAGAAAGATCCACGGCGAGGCTACATTTAGCCAGTTTGGCTACTCTAAATTCATGGTCGACGGCAGCTGATGTCATAGCTGAGCACATTCTCAACGGGGTTTCCCATTAGGCAAATTGCTCTACACACTGCTTTATGATATATTGTATTAATTTCTGTATGTCTGTATGCAATTGTATATTTATTTTTGTCTTCATTTATTTGATTTTTTTCTTTTCTTAGTGTGCTTTTTTTGTTTTTTCCAATTGTGTCTGTTCTTTGCTATTATGCTAATGTTAACAATAAAAAATTGTCCACAAAATATATATTTTGAATGAATGAAATACAAGCCGCTGGTTTTCAGGTTCCTATAATTGATCGCAATCAATTTAGCAATCTAAGAATCCTTGCAAACACATGCGTTTTATTCTTTAGCATGCTTCCTTGTCATTTACCGTGTTAGGCTATACTTTTACCATGGACCATGCAGTACCACACTTCCATTTCATTTACCTCACATTGGCTTGTATTACTACACTTTACTACACTTTTACCATGACACTACCATGAAAACACAATGCTCCTCACTTCCCTGTGCTTTACCATGTGCTTCCCTGCTACACCATGCATACAGTATGTTTTACAATACTCCATTTCATTTACCTGGCTTGCACACTCTGCTTTTACCATGACATTTCCACAAGACACCACCTCAAAATACAGATTTTGAATTACGATCGAGTCTTCAAACCCAGAATCTTTCACTCTAACTGTCCCCAAACCAGATGGATAATCAGCAGCATGTTTAATAAAGCACCAGCCATAATACTTACATATCAGTGCAGCGACTTCACAAGCCTGCATTCTGTCTGGAGACACTTTCAGAAAGCGGAGCTCAGTGTAGAAACTTCAGTTTAGAAGCTGTAGACATATCGGTTCCTCCCACTGTGCCTATTTATTAAATGACCACAAACCTATTTCTAATGCCTTTTTTGTCATCTGACAGAACATTAGCCACGTGATGTCATTTTCGGGAATATTTATTTTTACACTTAGCACCTAACAACTTCTTCATTATATTTAAGAAGTTTAAACTTCTATTAACCAGCTGGCTGCTGTAAGCATGAACCCTCTAGAGTCTTGAATAGAAATGTAGGAATGTGCTGCCACTCAGTAGTTGGGGTGGGTTTAAAGTATTGTAACGATCTTCGCGTCGTCAGTGAAGTAAGACTCGGGGAGACCACATGGGATTCCAAACAAACTGACAGGACAGCGAATCCCTGTCTAGGGCCGGGGTTCACTCCAAAATAATAAAAAAGTTACTGCCCTCTCACTTCAAGGTCTTCATCTCACTCTCCCTCACATGCACTCTCCTTTCTTCTCACGCACTCTCATTCTCTTCAGACTCACTCTGGGTTCTTTCACTGCTTCACAGCTAGAGGCCTTCTCTCGTGCCTCCCTCCCTGCTTCACAGCTAGAGGCCTTCTCTTGTGCCTACCTCACTGCTTCACAGCTAGAGGCCTTCTCTCGTGCCTCCCTCACTGCTTCACAGCTAGAGGCCTTCTCTCGTGCCTTAGAATCTAACAACTTCATTTTATTTAAGAAGATAAAACTTCTGTTAACCAGCTGGCTGCTGGAAAACAAGAACACTTTACTCAAAAACTAGTCTGGTGAAACCACTGTTCAACTGAGGAGATTAAAAAACTTCTCTACACAGAGAGTGCTGACACGCACACACAAACACACACAGTACAAAACTATAGGAATGACACTATTGTTCTGTATAAATCTACACGTATATAAATGTTATATTGTTCAGTAGAAGTTTATAGGAATGTCTATCAAAACTTAGATTGAGTCTTGTCAATTGTACCTACACCTCAAAGCAGAAATCTGACAAATATTTATATATATATATATATATATATATATATATATATTACATTACACACACATATACACACACACAGATACCACAGCTTTGCAACAGATCTTTGTTAATTCTAGCTGAATAAATAAATTAATGAATAAATAATTCCTGGGGGATGCTGCAACCCCAAAAAGTCAGTCACAATAATAATAATAATAATAATAATAATAATAATAATAAACTAAACAAAAGAAAATAAATCAACATATTTGTCTACTGCTTTACCTTTCTACATGAATCTGTGTATATAATCAGTTTATCATCATACAATATGAAACATATCTAGAATTGTCTTTATTTTGCCATGTTCTTACCATGGTTTTATTTTACAGTTAACTTTTCTAAGGAGCAGAGCAGACCCATCATCTAAAGATGATTGAGGGCATGTTTGGTATGAAGCTGCTCAGTTCAATCTCCCCTTTTCAGAATCCCCTCTTGGCAGTTTAACAGGGGTTGCAGGGGCTGCATTCCAGTATTCAGGCTCAATTTAAACCCTGCCTTGCCTTCACTTCCTCTCACTAACCACAGACACGTATTTCCTTCTCAGAAATGAACGCAGAGCTGACTGACTGCAGAAAAGGAGAAGTGTGTTCGTTTTTGAGCCGACATCTGCAGTGAACAGCACTGTGAGCTCCACTTTGTATCTATAATACAGATCTATCTAGAGATCAATCTACAGTAAACCCTGTATTTACACACACTCATCTGCAGTGAACAGCACTGTGAGCTCCACTTTGTATCTATAATACAGATCTATCTAGAGATCAATCTACAGTAAACCCTGTATTTACACACACTCATCTGCAGTGAACAGCACTGTGAGCTCCACTTTGTATCTATAATACAGATCTATCTAGAGATCAATCTACAGTAAACCCTGTATTTACACACACTCATCTGCAGTGAACAGCACTGTGAGCTCCACTTTGTATCTATAATCTATTGTCAATGTAAAAAAAAACAAGTTAGAAAAACGCAACAGCCGTTTAAAGGGGTGATATCAAACACAAAAGCCCAAGTTAGGAGAAGCAATTAGGCCAATCTTGTCAAGCATCAAGCAAATAGGCACACTTGGAAAGGTGCTGGGGCCCAAGATTCACACAATTCTTGCTTCTAACTTGGCGTCTTTTTTTGATCGCTTCGCTCCACTTTATCGCTCCACTTGAAATGCTCTTTGCATGACTTGAAGTGACTGAGACACAAACACACCGAGACACACACCGAGAACCATTATTGAAGCACTATTCGTTTTTTATTTATTGAAAGGCTGCACTAAAACTCACCGGAGGGGGGTTATTAATCCCTGCTAATAAATAAATTATAATCAGTTATAGCCTAAAAATTTGATTCTCACACACACACTGTCTACAACATTGACATTTAATGAGTAGGGGGGTGGGGGACAAGAGGGGCGCTCCGATTGGCTGGCTGGGTGCAGCGGGAAGGTGAGTTTTAGCTTGCTGGGCAAACATTTTGAAGAAGAGAGCGAGAGCGGGAGTGTGAGAGAGAATCATATCTGATAAATATTCTTTTCACTAAGGTATGTAAAATGTTCCAAACATGTGTCTAAACGTCACAACAGCAGCAGCGCCATCTACTGGACAAAAACAGACATACATGTGAAAATGATCCAGTTCAATATTTACAAAGCCTAAACAAGAAACTATTAGCATAGCACAAAAAAAATATTATACAAAGCAGTTTGAAATCAAATGTTTAGTTGTTAATATAACCATTTTTAGTTAGTAATAAAGTTTAAAGTCTTCTTCATTTACAAACAACAACACACTCATAGACCCATTTAATAATAGCATTAATACACTCCAGGGTCTGTGTGTTATCATGAGATATATCACCACTTCCTGGGTGGTTGAAGAACTCCACTTCGTCTAGTGCCTCACAACGCACCCAAGGCGTGGTGATATTACCTCATGATAACACACACCCCCTGTCGTGTATTACTGCTTCATTAATGTAGTCATTAGGTTTAGATGTCACACTGTATTGATTTAGATATTCAGGTTGGATACCTCGGGATCCTTATTGAGAAGCCAGCGGAACTCCAGCGTTTCTTCGACCCAGCGAAGGAAGCGTTTGTCCCGGGTAACCACTCCCGTGATGAGCGGTGCTGCCATGACAACCTATGAAATCACCCGCACGTTCCGTATACTTCAGAACACTTCGAGTCATTTTTTGTAATACAGTAGTAACTTTTAGTTTTCACAAAATAACATAAATAAGATTATCAGCTTAGCTGCTAGTGTAGCGCCCCCCCCCCCTCTCCCTAAAACACCGTTCGATACTTAACCAAGGATAACCCCTTTGGTTATCCCTAGAATTAAATTGACTATTTTAACTGACCAATTAAAGTAGAATTAATGACTATGCCAATTTGAAGCTAATATAAAACTCCAAATAAAATAACAGGTTCTTTAAAAATCAAGACAGCACAGTGTGTAAAGTGAGGACAACAAGGTGTAAAAACAACAAGAATTTTATTTAAACAAAATCACAGCTTTTACCTATAGCAGCAGATTTGATAGCAGCAACCTTTAAACTATAGCAGCAGATTATTAACCAAGAGCGATCCCATTAGACCCTAAGCACTAGGATACCTTGAACTAGATAACGTCACACCAACACTTCCAAATAAAAAAATAATAATTTTCACAGCACAATTCCAAAAGTAAAATCTTACACTTTTAAATAACACCCTTCAAAGCAAATAGTGGTTTCCACAAACACAATTCCAAACGATGAAATATCAAACCTTAAATAACACACTTTAAAAAAAAAAAAAAACTAATAATCAGTGGTTTTCATAGAAAAAGAACAGAAAACTTCATGCAACCTAAATGCTTAAACCCTCCAATAGCCGCTATTTTAGTTCATACACAAGTTGATAAAGTGCAGGTGTGCAATCAACAGTTAACAGGCCTCTTATAACTATACATTGTAAACACATACACCATTACCGTTGGGATAATCAGGACAGAAACGCTACTCTAAAAGTCTAAAACAACCGCGAACACAGAAAAGAAATGTGTATACAGCGCTCAGATATTAAATCAAAATTCACAGGATCGTAATTACCAACTCAGAATACAGACAATGCACATTCTCTTTTGTAATCAACCCCATACAATTGCGACCGACGTCTAAGAGCACGGGGGATACTTCACTGAAACCACTCCAATATAGAGCGGACCAAACTATTCAATATGAACAGTTTACCATTAACTTCTAGCGCTTCAGCCAATTCACAGCGCCTCATTATTACACTTCAAAAGTTACAGTCCTTACCCAACAGTCGTTCCCTGACCCGTGCTCTCAGCTCTCCGCTTACAAATCTCTCAAACCCGATCGCCCTCGCACTGATTTAACCCCACCTGTTTTTATACAGCTGGCCCCATTACGAATTAGCACTGCTATTACTATGGAGACCAATAGTCTCCCTGGGGTTTAAAGGGACAGTGCAACAGTAAAAATGATAAAAATCACACAATAAAACTCAATCTTATTACATTCAAAAAGATAAACAATACATCCATTGCACATCCGTTACAGTTCCACCTTGTTCCAAAACACAGGGCGCGTTCACGACACTTTTTTTTTGCCGGCTAGATTGCAGATGGGAGTCTGCGCATAACGTCACGGTCTGTGCAGACGGAGAGTGGACAGCTTTGGAAGATGAACAACAGCTCTGAGCAGAACCAAAATGGAGTTGGTTTTGAGAGAAATTCTAATCGCAGAAGAAGAGGATGCAATCGAAGTACCCTTTGTGCTCCACCAGCTTAATAATGCACAGCATGATCAGAAAATGTATAGTAGAAACAGTCCCTGCTATAAAGAGATAATATAAACGTATGTTTTGTGATGTGAGACAAATTAATGAGTATTATAACGGGCAGGATTCCCCCCGCCCTCTCACAAAGGGGTTGTTGACAGTACTGTATTTTGATCTGGGACAAAAAGTAGTTCAAATACCTGCACATATGGTCACATATCTCACTTCAACTACCTGTTATTAAAGCTGATTTATTCTCCTTAATTCAAAGCAGATTATTCCCTGTCCCTGATCGCCTTTCATCAATAACCTATTAGGTTGGCGCAGCGCAAACAGATGTCAAACATTCTGCGGATCAGGATACTACACTGCGCGTGCTTAAAACTGATACTGCCATGTAAGAACACCTGCGCGTCAAAGTTACAAACAGCGCGCCTATTTCGAGAATATGTTTTCTTTAGTACTATCAGAGGGCTATAGCACAGGTACAGTACATACCTTTTCAAGGAGGCTGTGTGGTCCAGTGGTTAAAGAAATGGGTTTGTAACCAGGAGGTCTCTAGTTCAAATCCCAGCTCAGCCACTGACTCACTGTGTGACCCTGAACAAGTCACTTCACCTCCTTGTGCTCCGTCTTTCGGGTGAGACGTAGTTGTAAGTGACTCTGCAGCTGATGCATAGTTCACACACCCTAGTCTCTGTAAGTCGCCTTGGACAAAGGCGTCTGCTACATAAATGTTCTTTTTTTCGAGTCGAGTCTTCTCGTTTTCTTCAATTCCTCCACCAGCTTGTTAAGGACGTTGCTTTTGCGCAGAACGGGCCTGGGAGTGAAAGTCTCTCTTGGCAACAGAACAACAACCGTGTCGTGTTGCTGTGTTTTAAATGAAGTGAAAATTGGGGGTTAAACACCGGCCACACAAGAGGGACGGAATATTGAGTTTGTTTCGGACAGGACGCTGTTTGTCCTCTCTCCTTCACTTGTGAGCTGTTAAAACTAAGCGTTGAATATCAAATAAATAAATATATAAATAAATGCATAAATAAAAGCACTCTGTCCTGCTGCTGTCTTTCGGGAGGCGTGTCAGCTGCAGGTTCTTTTCATTTTAACTCCATAATTGCCAAATGGCCACATACAGAACAGCGAGTCTATCCCTATCTCATTTTGAAAGCTGCTATTATCTATTTGCTATCTACAAAGCCCACTAATAATCCTTGTTGTGCTATTTCTTTGAAAAGCGACTTAAACACCCATTTACACCACGGTGTTTGCTTTTTTTGTGGTTGATACAATTTCATTGAAGAATATAGGACTGATTTTTGGTTGTGCGTTTGTTTTAAATTGTTTTGTGATGAAACTTTTTACCGACTCCTTCCTTCATTATTATTATTATTATTATTATTATTATTATTATTATTGTGTATTTATTAGCAGTTATTACACAGTATCATCCTGTGTGTATCTATGCTGGGTTCCAATGCAGACTTTTAGAGGGACTTTTGCGCCGCTGTGTGACACCGCTATTCAAATATTTAGCATCACAAAGCGCAAGCAATGCTATTAAAACACAATACAAATATTTCAAAACATCCATCCTTTAGACTTCATTTTCATTTATAACACTATGTAACACAATTTTTGTTCCTTGGTAGTAAGTGTTATATCCTAATTGCTTATGCCTCAAAAGTATAGAAAATGGCTATTATTCCCCACAAACTTTGCTTTTGTGACCAGGACAGGAATGTTCCATTCACATCATGTGACAGTGTGACCTTTCAACTCTGCCAGCCCTGCCCTCTCTATTTTTATATAGACTTGAATGGAGTGAGGACGGCAGTCCTGCGCCCAGCTGTTAGGATTCTCCAGATGAGATCACAGCAGCTCACAGCCAGGTAAAGGCAGATTTAAAATAAGAACTTGATATTGGAGGAGCTGCAGAACACAGAAACACTCAGAATGATTGAAGCACAAACAGCGTGTATTAATAAGAGAAAGAGATTACAGTCACCTCTGAACATCCCTATTCTTGAATAAATGCTGTTAAAAAGAAACTAGAATAAATTGCTTTAAAAGTTTTTTTTTTGTTTGTTTGATAAATTTAGCACTCCAGGAAGGTGAGGGACAATAGCTCTGGCTACACAAGGCTGGTGTCACACAAAAATGGGTCCCCTGTCGTACTGTACAGTACATTACATTTATTTCATGCATAAAGTCTCTTTCCAAAAAAAAAACCTCAAATTATTCATTTATACGGAGCAACACCTGGTGGACAAAATGAGTAAGAAGTAAATTATTTTTTTTAAACACAGGCTTTTTTTGTTAAATAAGGCTTTAAAATATTTCCTTCCCACTGATTAGATTTAGCTACCGTATTTTTTTCTTTAAAATATTTGCATTTCTCAAAAAAAGGATAAAAACAAGGGACCAAAATCTCTTCAACACAAGAAAAGGGGAGCCTGTGACCATGTTCCTCGTGCTGGTAATCTGTATTAATCTGTGTAGGTATGCGGGCAGATGATCAGTGGAGCTGCGTTCTTACCAGAGGAATAAAGACCAGGAGAAAACAATGGATAGAGTTTCTCAGTGAAGGTGTCAGTGAAAGTGTAGATGTGAGATCTGGTCTCCACATTGTAAAAGGAGAGATGCCCTCCCTCATAATCCAGATACACCCCCATCTTCCGGGGCTTCGGGCTCAGGGGGAGGGGGGTCCGGGGGGCCCTGACGGCATTGAACAGATTATTTTCTTCATTCCACCAAATAACCCAGAATCCCTGCTGGGGTTTCTCAGTGATGCCCCCCTTCCTCTGAGAAGACTCTCTGGTGACTCCTAGTACCCAGCGTATCTTCTCCACCACCTCCACCTCCCAGTAGTGTCTCCCTGAGGTGAATCCCTCCCTGCCCAAGACATAACTCTTCTTATCAAATCTCTTTGGATTGTCAGGGAGAGGCTGTGGTTTATCTCCACATCTGACTTGTTTTCCATCCTCAGACAGGATGAGATAGGAGTGTGCTGTATCAGGGTCCAGAGTCACGTCAACTGTGGAGAAGAGAGTGGGGTTAAAACATACAGTGCCTTGCGAAAGTATTCGGCCCCCTTGAACTTTGCGACCTTTTGCCACATTTCAGGCTTCAAACATAAAGATATGAAACTGTAATTTTTTGTGAAGAATCAACAACAAGTGGGACACAATCATGAAGTGGAACGAAATTTATTGGATATTTCAAACTTTTTTAACAAATAAAAAACTGAAAAATTGGGCGTGCAAAATTATTCAGCCCCCTTAAGTTAATACTTTGTAGCGCCACCTTTTGCTGCGATTACAGCTGTAAGTCGCTTGGGGTATGTCTCTATCAGTTTTGCACATCGAGAGAATGAAATTTTTGCCCATTCCTCCTTGCAAAACAGCTCGAGCTCAGTGAGGTTGGATGGAGAGCATTTGTGAACAGCAGTTTTCAGTTCTTTCCACAGATTCTCGATTGGATTCAGGTCTGGACTTTGACTTGGCCATTCTAACACCTGGATATGTTTATTTGTGAACCATTCCATTGTAGATTTTGCTTTATGTTTTGGATCATTGTCTTGTTGGAAGACAAATCTCCGTCCCAGTCTCAGGTCTTTTGCAGACTCCATCAGGTTTTCTTCCAGAATGGTCCTGTATTTGGCTCCATCCATCTTCCCATCAATTTTAACCATCTTCCCTGTCCCTGCTGAAGAAAAGCAGGCCCAAACCATGATGCTGCCACCACCATGTTTGACAGTGGGGATGGTGTGTTCAGGGTGATGAGCTGTGTTGCTTTTACGCCAAACATAACGTTTTGCATTGTTGCCAAAAAGTTCGATTTTGGTTTCATCTGACCAGAGCACCTTCTTCCACATGTTTGGTGTGTCTCCCAGGTGGCTTGTGGCAAACTGTAAACAACACTTTTTATGGATATCTTTAAGAAATGGCTTTCTTCTTGCCACTCTTCCATAAAGGACAGATTTGTGCAGTATACGACTGATTGTTGTCCTATGGACAGAGTCTCCCACCTCAGCTGTAGATCTCTGCAGTTCATCCAGAGTGATCATGGGCCTCTTGGCTGCATCTCTGATCAGTCTTCTCCTTGTATGAGCTGAAAGTTTAGAGGGACGGCCAGGTCTTGGTAGATTTGCAGTGGTCTGATACTCCTTCCATTTCAATATTATCGCTTGCACAGTGCTCCTTGGGATGTTTAAAGCTTGGGAAATCTTTTTGTATCCAAATTCGGCTTTAAACTTCTCCACAACAGTATCTCGGACCTCCCTGGTGTGTTCCTTGTTCTTCATGATGCTCTCTGCGCTTTAAACGGACCTCTGAGACTATCACAGTGCAGGTGCATTTATACGGAGACTTGATTACACACAGGTGGATTCTATTTATCATCATTAGTCATTTAGGTCAACATTGGATCATTCAGAGATCCTCACTGAACTTCTGGAGAGAGTTTGCTGCACTGAAAGTAAAGGGGCTGAATAATTTTGCACGCCCAATTTTTCAGTTTTTTATTTGTTAAAAAAGTTTGAAATATCCAATAAATTTCGTTCCACTTCATGATTGTGTCCCACTTGTTGTTGATTCTTCACAAAAAATTACAGTTTCATATCTTTATGTTTGAAGCCTGAAATGTGGCAAAAGGTCGCAAAGTTCAAGGGGGCCGAATACTTTTGCAAGGCACTGTATCTAATATAACACACTGCACATGTCAGATACAAACATCCTGCTCCACAGATATAAACACAAAATCAGAGACGTCGGGATCATGGAAAAGAACGCTTGGAAAAATGGAAAATATACTCAGTGCTGAAGAAATCCCTTGTCAAGTCTTCACAAAATTGGATGGGCTGCAGATGAAAAACTGACCCCTCATGAAAAGCCTAGTGTTCTGATTAGGTGTTTGACAGAGGAATGGAGAAGGGTGTTACTGTACTACACACAGTATGATGACTAAAACATTGGAACTTGTTATTTTCATATTGTGGCCCTTCTGAAAACACAAAACATCTCTCACGGTATTCTTCATAAGTTTAGTTATTATGATCTGAAAGCAGGTTCTCAACTCTATCTAATGGAAGAAGAGGAGGAGGAGGACTATGTGGCTCAAATATTATTTGCACCAACCTGCTATAGTTGCTTTCATCAACTCCACCTTCCAGAATCCCTCGAGGTGGTCTTTGAGTCGAGACACAGCTTCCCTCAGAGTCCAGAAAGAGTCATCTATGTTATCAAAGAGCTGCTGAGCAGCAGGAGGGGCGCAGACAGACTGGAAACTCTACAGGGGGAGTGTGGAGAAAAGGATTCATCAGCCAAGCAGCACAGGGGCTGCAACACTGGACTGAGCAGCTGGGGAGGTCGTTCAGTGTGTACAGGAAATAATCAGGGGGACCCCAGAATCTTACAGAAAGACCAGCAACCAAACTGAACACAAGCATTGGCCGTGCTTTGAGCTAAATAAACCCTATTGTAAAAACAAACAGCAGTGCGTTTAAAAGTCCTGATACTGCACCCCCATTCAGTGCATCTGCATTGAAATGTGGTCTGACCTGCAGAAAGTGGATGTGATCTTCTGTCTCAGAAAGCTGCTCCATCTCAGCCTTCCTCTGTCTAAGCTCCTGGATCTCCTGCTCCAGTTGTTCCCTTTGCTCGTTGGCCCGACTCACTGCAGCCTTCTCTTTAGCTCCAATCAGCTCTCCCACCTCCGTCCTGATTCTCTCAATGGAGCGGATAAGCTCAGACAGGACCTGCTCGCTTTCAGCCCTTTCCTTGTGTGCTGAGAGCTAGTTAGAGGAGGGAGGGGATCAGTGACACACATCCCCTGACAATACTATGTCTTTGTAAAGCCGGGTCCACACCTGAGCGATCAGTTGCGCAACCCAATTGCTCCAGAAATTGTGCAACTCAGTTGCAAGCAATTGCTTTGTTCATATCTGAGCAATTACTTGTGCAACAAGGTTCCCGCGTCTTCAAGTTTCATTTTTTTTATGATAACTGAGGTGACGGTTTATTTTCTTTTACATTTTTATTCCATTCCAAGGTGAAGTAGTTTCTTTGGTTTTGACAACCGAGTTGACACGTTTTTTGTTTTTCCTCCCGTTTCTACAAGCTTAGAATCAGATTTATTTTTTGACAGCCGAGGTGTCACAGGTCGTAATGTGTGCAGTAATTAATGAGGGAGAGTTGGCTGTTATTATTTTTTCAACTGTTAATTTTAAATGCCATATTACTTAAAGCAAAAATCAAAGCCGTGTAAAAGCTGGAGAAAACCGTTTAGTTTTTTTTACCGCTGACACTTTTATAATTAGAGCTTCTTAATATGCAAGCGGTGCAGACAGCATTATAAGAACCAATCAGAGCTGGTGAATTGCCACGTGATTGCCTGTGTCTACAGAAGTCGCTCAGGAGGTTGCTTGGAAAGAAGAGCACGGCTCTACTACAAGCAACTGATTGCTCAGGTGTGGACCCAGCTTTAAACTGTTCTCACACTCACCTTGAGAGACTCCACGGCCTGATTCAGTCTCTCCAGCCCTTTCAGTCTCTCCTCAATGAGATTTTCTATTTCCACCTGTCTCTCCCCCAGCTCCTTCTGCACAGAACAAGATGGGCAGAAACAGATACACAGCGATGCAATATTACTGAAGCAATACTGTAAAACAGAAACAGTAAAAATACTGCGCTATTATTATTATTATTATGGTAATGTACATGATATGATTGATTTGGCAAAGCATTGCTAATTTTAATAGAAACATCCTTTAAAAATGGTGTAATAATAATAATAATAATAATAATAATAATAATAATAATAATAATAATAATAATAATAATAATGTCAGTAACATTGGCTGGACCAGTTTGTGTCTAACATTCACATATATGTTTACAGCAGTATATAAAAATACAGCAATTGCATTTTAAACATTATACCATGAAAAGTAGACCACTATGAAATGTGTACAAGAGATTCAACACTCTGTACACAGTATAGGAAGTCTTGACACTCTAGTTTAAACAGTGTACCTTTTTCTCCACCCTCCCTTTCGCTGATGAGACAATTGAATGGTCCGAGTGGTCGCTGTCTATGCACAGCGCGCAGATACAGCTCTGATCGGTTCTGCAGTAAAGCTCCAGCCATCTCTGGTGCTGTTTGCAAAGCTTCTGCTCGAAATCTCTGAGAGGCTGCACCAGCGCGTGCCTCTTCAACCCCGCGGTCTCGTAGTGTGGCTGCAGGTGCGCTTCGCAGTACGAGCCCCGGCACGTCAAACACGACCTGACCGCTCCGCGCTTTATCTCGCTGGGGCAGAAATCACAAGGCATGTCTCCGAGCTCAGCAGAGACAGGAGCGGGAGCTGGGGATTCCCTTCATAAAATAACATGGAAAACAACGCGTTCAAGCATTTTAAAATACCAGCGTGGCTTCATATTGACAATGCAGTGTATATAATGCAGTATATCGAGTACAAGGTCCTGTAGAAATCGTATGAATGAATCCCTTTGAAATGTTAAGCATGCATTTCACATGATATGCTAATAAAAGTTACATTCATTTTTGTAATACTTAAATGCACACCAAGTTTTGAAATACTGTAGCGTGCACGGGGGTAGGGGTCAGAGATGGTAGGTGACGCAATCTAAACATGACGACATAAGCCTGATATCTGCTCCTGTTTTGTACAGCGGGATCGGCGCTATGCTTCAAAGCGGGAGGGTCCCGGGCTCGCGTCCGACCTCCGCCTGTGAGAAGCTCCTGCTTCTGGGAACAGAGATTCGCCACAATACATTCAAAATCACCCAATGAAAAATACACATTACATTTTAAACACGCAGAGATATTTCAAGCAAAGCTTACAACGCAACACACGTGATGCGGGTTCCGCTTTGTTCCAAACACAGTATCAGAACTGAAGTAGTTTGGAGAGGCTCTCACTGCGCGTCAAAGTTACAAACAGCACGCCTATTTCGAGAATATATTTTCTTTAGTACTATCAAAGAGCTATAGCACAGGTACAGTACATACCTTTTCGAGTCGAGTCTTCTCGTTTTCTTCAATTCCTCCACCAGTTCTATGATGACGTTGTTTTTGCGCAGAACGGGCCTGGGAGTGAAAGTATCCCGGCACTGGGGGCAGCTGTACACGCCGGTTTGGTCACTCTGGTCCCAGTAGCTCCCGATACAGTCCAGGCAGAAGCTGTGTCCGCACGGAATGGTTGCGGGCTCGGTGAAAAGGTCCAGACAGACAGAGCAGGAGAACTTCTCCTTTGGAGACGCCGCTGTCGCCATCGCTGCTGTCCGTCAGGCAAGAGAAACGGAACTTAAAACTGCAGGAAGTCAGACTAGCAGAGTTATGAAATGAGTTCACAAACACTGCGCAACGAGGCAGGGTTTGGCAACAGAAAAACAACCGTGTCGTGTTGCTGTGTTTTAAATGAAGTGAAAATGGAGATAAAACACAGGCCACCCAATAGGGACGGAATATTGAGTTTGTTTCGGACAGGACGCTATTTGTTCGAGCCAGACTCTCTTTCCTTCACTTGTGCGCTGTTAAAACTAAGCGTTGTAGATCAAATAAATAAATAAATAAATAAATACAAGCACTCTGTCCTGCTGCTGTCTTTCAGGGGGCGTGTCAGCTGCAGGTTCTTTTCATTTTAACCCCATAATTGCCAGCTGGCCACATACAGAACAGCGAGTCTATCCCTATCTCATTTTGAAAGCTGATATTGTCTATTTGCTATCTACAAAACCCACTAAGCGACTTAAACACCCATTTACACCACCGTAAGTGTTTGCTTTTTTTGTGGTTGATACAATAACATAATTGAAGAATATATGACTTATTTTTGTTGTGCGTTTGTTTTAAATTGTTTTGTGATGAAACTCCCGTCTCCTCGCTTCATTATTATTATTATTATTATTATTATTATTATTATTATTATTATTATTATTATTATTATTATCACACGCATAGTTCATTGTGTGTGTGTGTTCTGCCATTGCCCAATACAAAGTTACTCTGTGTTCTAAAACATGCACTTGTAACTATTTTTCTTTGGGCATAATTCCAACTCCTGTAAGCAGGGGTCCCGTGAACGCTGACTCGTTTCAAGTGGTCGCGTTTTTCTATACCTTGTATGGGCTGCACGATTTTGTTCAGAGGCGCGTTATTCTAGTTTATTAGAAAGCCGATTAGTTTACTGTCCCGGCTCTTGTACATTCACTGAGGGTTGTGCTTAAAATCCTACGAGACAGCGGAAAAGGCTGAAGTCTGTCAGTAGTGATTTATTTAACTAGACACCAACGAAAACCTACTCGCCAGCTCTTAATTTAATATTCACGGTTTGTAAAAACGGATTCCAATTCTACATATATGTATTTACATATATGTAAAGTACCTTGCTCAAGGGTACAGCAGCAATGTCCCCCACCTGGGATTGAACCCACGACTCTCCGGTCAGGAGTCCAGAGCCCTAACCACTACTCCACACTGCTACCCTATGTGTATGTTGTGTATGTAATCAAAAAATCTTCCAATTTTAATAGGAACAGATAAAATCCACTCCCTTTCTACTAATTAATTTCTATGCCAACAAACATCACAAATGTGTTCAATCTTAAAGATTAAAATGTAATAATTGTATTTATTATTGATCTTTAATACGAGGCTGCAGTTGGATTTTTATTTGCATCACAGCTTGTTATTTAGGGGTTGGGGTTAAGGGTAGGTTTGGTCTGTCTTCAATTCCACTTTTAGCCACCAACTGTACCTATAGGCAACCACTTTCACTTCAATACAACTGCACCTTGCTGAAAGAGACCAAATATGACCAAAGGGACTTAAACAAAGGGATAATCATTCAAGAAAGAATTCTGCTAAGAAATAAATAATTATTATGGTTGTACTGCATTATTGTAACACAGGGAATTGTACATTGATGGTGTTGGATACATATATTATACAATACAATTGGACTTTCACAGATACCCTCGTACCTTGTTCCACAATCCAGTGGTACATTTTTATAGGGTTCCGTTCTAACAGTATTGTTGCAATAGAAACAAACGGATAATTGAACAGTTTCCAAAGAAGCGGAGGGCAGGATATTAATCAGAGAGTATCAAGCAATATGTTTAAAATACGCTGACATCAAGACCATTCCCAGCAATGCTTGCACATTGTCTTTTTTTTTTTTACATACATTTCATACCGCAAATAGTTAACGATTCCTGCTTTTGTATATATTATATGGAAACGTAAGCGCATTAATTAATACTGCCTTTAGAAATGTCATGATGATTAAATGGTTTATATAGAACGCAATGCCGATGTAGTCATTATTTGAAACACATAAATAAAATGGCATATTACATGTTACGACATTGACAATACAGAGAAAAGTAGATTCCGTAAACAAAAAAAACGACCACATGGGTGTGATCAGAGCATCAATGTGAGGACTTGGAAACTGCTTCACTGTAGAGGCGGAGTTAAAGGTTGCCAGGCTTGGGATGTCAGCCTTGGGGTCACTTTTCAGGAGGAATGAAGCATTATTTCAATGAGCTGTAAGGGTACCAACAAATTTGAGCACGTCTGTACATACACTGTTGCTTTAGCCCGCTGCGCAGCCGGTCAGCTGTTGGAATGCCCCCAGTTTTGATGCTTACATCCGTACTTGACGAGTTTGCACAGCAGGATCTCGACTCAATTTCCAGCTTCCGGTTTTAAAATCAGCAGTTATCTGATTACATTGAGAAAAACGGCCTGACTCGATTTCACACAACTCATGCTTTTATGAGTTTAATATATTACATGTAATATATAAGCTGTTCTCAAAGAAATTAGTACAATGTAAATGTAACATCAGGACTTACATTTTCATACATTTTTTTAACAGATCAGAATACAAGAACATGAGATTGTGCTGTGCCCTTACAATACTGGAAGTCACTGGATTCTAGATCAGAATACAAAACATGAGATTGTGCTGTACCCTTACAATACTGGAAGTCACTGGATTCTAGATCAGAATACAAAACATGAGATTGTGCTGAAGAGTTATCAACAGATGGGCACACACTGAAAGCACTCCGTACTCTGCTGAAGAGCTATCAACAGACGGGCACACACTGAATGCACACCGTACTCTGCTGAAGAGTTATCAACAGACGAGCACACACTGAATGCACTCCGTACTCTGCTGAAGAGTTATCAACAGACGGGCACACACTGAATGCACTCCGTACTCTGCTGAAGAGATATCACATGATTTTTCATTTATGTGCAAAAAATGTAAAGTCAATGGGTAGAAGAATGTCTTTGCTTTGTTCTTTTTTAGTTGTTTAGTTAGGCTTCCACAGCATACCTGGAGAAACTGATTGTTATTGCTGGGATTTCTGAAGTTCTTTTTCTGCCACAAAAACAAGATTAGCTAAATAAATAATAACCTCCTCAAGATGTTGTCTATGATCCATCTACCCTGCAATCTAAAGCTGCACACAGAGCCTTCTTTTCTGTCTTAGACACATCTACATTGCACTTCCAAATGCACATCACCATTATCAGTTTCATTGTGCTGCCCCTCCAAATGAGCTACCCAGGATTTAGAGCATTAAAACCTGTACATTTCAATTAAAACACAGGGTAGCTCATTTGGAGCAGTCTTTTTCTCCAAATGAGCTTCCTCGCGTTGTTTGCTTTAGATAGCTCATTTGGAGGGGGATGCTCAGATGGTCAGACTAGTCTGTTAATCTGTGCTACGGGATGCTCATCTGGAGGGGGATGCTCAGATGGTCAGAACACCGGCACTATTTCTTAAATATCTTTTTATATAATATGCACATTCTTAGACAAGGCAGATAATTAAACAAAATAAATACCACTGGTGTATACATACAGAAGCAGCTACGTGAAAGCAAGACATGAACGTGTTCTTTACATTAAATATATTGGTTAATTGTGGGCTACAGTTTTTTATTTAACATCACTGAGTCCCTTGTCCCTGTGGATTGCAACCACAATGTAGAAACATCTAGAGAATGGATGTGAATGGGCAATAAACATCACTGCTGTTTCTCTTAAAGCGTGTTTATTTATTTCTAATACTGGACCCTGTCTTAATACTGTATCACATTCTGAATATGAATATAGCTGAGTTATTAATTGTAGGTAATACTTAGAATACCAGATACATATTTAGCATTTAAAAGCAATCCATGTGATTTCTTTAACAGTCGTTCATTATTTTGTGTATCAGCCTCCACACAAAGCCGAGCGCAGTGCGGTATACTGTAATGATGCTCCAGTCAGTCTGCCCGGACTGCACCTGAACCATCTTAAAAACACGAAGCCTCCAATAAGCTCATTTGTAAAAGTTAGTAAAGAATGGCGCTATATAATCTAAGGAAGCTGAATGTGAACTCCTAGCTGGAGCAACGAGAGAGGGAGAGAGGGGGCGGGGCAGAGAAGGAGGCGGAGACGCTGCTAGGCAACCGGCTCCTGAACATTCCACTCCGCTGAGCAGAG
This sequence comes from Acipenser ruthenus, assembly GCF_902713425.1. Classification (NCBI taxonomy): domain Eukaryota; kingdom Metazoa; phylum Chordata; class Actinopteri; order Acipenseriformes; family Acipenseridae; genus Acipenser; species Acipenser ruthenus. Next base: position 5,882,379 of record NC_081231.1, on the reverse strand, counting down.
ACCGTTAGGATTTAAAAATGCCAAAGTTCCGAGCGGCGTCAGGCGCTTCGTTTAATTAACAACGTACCGTTGCTAACATACATACATTAATACCCAAATAGCACTGTATTAAAAAGTACTTTACTTCAGTTCCAGACAGTTTTCCAACAAATAAAATAGGTACGTATTTATAATAAGTATATTTGTTATGCTATTAAAACTAAACGAATGTGCTACAGTTTGGTGTATAATTTATTTATTTATAAAATGTTGTAGTATTTTTTTTTTAATATTGTATTGTTTTCACAAAATAACATCCATACATTCTCAGTTGATCTGCTAGTGTAATCAAATCTCAATATTACTCGTCAGTAATTCATACATAGACACGCTGTGGTAACTTCAAGAACTTAAAATGTGAGGCTGGATTACAGTTTAACCAAATAAATAAATAAATACATTAATAACGATATGAAACAAAAATACGTTTGTGTAGCTCGTACATAATTAAATTACGAAATGCGACCCGTTTTAGAAATTGATTTATATACTAACTGTCATTTAAATCTGAATTATATTTAAAACTGTTTGAGGGGCAGACTAGCACAGATGATTTCTAAAATCTATTCATATGTTAAAAAACTGTAACACCACATTACTTAGCACTCGAGAAATATAGAAATGATTCATTTGTAAAGAATTAGCTGTGAGATTATTTTGATTATTTTGATTTTGATAAATAATCACAATTATGGATGTTTTGTTTGGTACACACTAGCAGGTGATCTGATAATCTTATTTATGTTATTTTGTGAAAACAATAAAGTGTTAATACTGTATTACAAAAAAAATGACTCAACGTTCTGAAGTATACGGAACGTGCGGGTGATGTCATAGGTTGTCATGGCAGCGCCGCTCATCACCGGAGGGGTTTTCCGGGACAAACGCTTCCTTCGCTGGGTCGGAGAAACGCTGGAGTTCCGCTGGCTTCGCAATAAGGATCCCGAGGTATCCAACCTGAATATCTAAATCAATACAGTGAGAAACAAAGTAATGTGACATCTAACCCTAATGACTGCATTAATTAAGCAGTAATACACGACAGGGTGTGTGTGTGTGTGTTATCATGAGGTAATATCACCACGCCTTGGGTGTGTTGTGAGGCACTAGATGAAGTGGAGTCCTTCAGCCGCCCAGGAAGTGGTGATATATTCATGAACACAGCCTTAGATAAGGAAGCTACATGCCACTCTTGTGTACAGTTCCATTCTATGGTATCTACCAAACAAACAGGAAACTGGATATTTTCAAACAGGAAATGGAACATTTCAAGAATCGAGCAGAACCTTCAGGTTTTCAGCGAAAGCTGGTCAGACATGAATGTAAGCTTAAAAAAATGAATGCATTTCAACAACTGTGCAGTGGCGCAGCGGGCTAAGGCTGTGTGCTCTTCAAGGACCTCATGTTGCAAGTTCAAACAACGGTATTTATTTTGTGCGATATGTGCTGTTTTAAAACATAAATAAATGGTTTAATATAAATGGTGTGGATATCAAACTGCTTGCGTTCCCTGGTTTATTTTGATGTTGACCAACATGTGAAACCACATCATTGGTAGATGTCCAATTATTTAGCTTTTCTGTTTGAAAATTCGCTACACACTATTAAAAAGTAAGAAACGGAAGAGGAAGGAGAATAACAATTTGACCTTAGTTTGACGACATATATCTCATTGTGTATAAGAGGTATTTACGTTTTTTTTTCACATTTGATGTAAGAAAGATTCAGACTTTCGGTACTGGTACAGATGGTAATTCTAAGTGATTTAGTTTTGCCGCTGCAACTTGGTGAAAACAGCAAAACTCTTGGAGCTGTATAGAGAGTCTCGGCAGTTCCCGACAAGTTTTTCTAACTTGTAAGAGAAACTACCATTCCTCTCAATAGAAAGACAAGCGGGCACGGGCAGTCATTGTGTTAAATACCAGAAACACATCATTGACAATGCGGAATTCAAACACAAATACTACTAAACAATAAACCATGTGCATTCACCTGCTTTAAGAAGCTCTGTGCGACTTAATTTGCAAAACAAAAGGAAATACCTCCTTCTAAACAAACCATCATATTTAATGAGATCCAGCAGTTCCACACTGATGCACACACCCAGGTCATTAATGCGGCGCGCCTCTGTCGAGCGGGTTACAATGGGCAGAGCAAGCATTGAACTTTATGAAGACAGGCAGAACGTAGCTCTAATTATTCCTTATCCAATGCTGCCATCGTGTGGCCATTTACTAGAACTGTTTGTTCTAATGTTTATTTTTTTTTTATTTATCTGAACACAGCTCAGTTGCCCTTTTGAAACGACTCGAATGAACCTCAACCTCTGTGCAAAAATAGACATTCAGATACATTCTCAAAATACAGCAAAAACAATATTTACAGTATAACCAGGAGAGTACTGAGTATAAATAAGTTTTCTGTATTTGCTCTTAATTGAAATTATTCTCATCCATGTATCATGTTTACTACATGTTCTTACTGTGTTCTTACTATAATTTATAACTGCTGACAAATTCACTCTTACAATTTACTGTGTGCTTTATTTTGCTCTTACTTGAATTGATCTTATGGTACTTTCATAGCTGCTCTTATCTGAGATCCTGTAATGTGAAATTTTATAATGTGATAACCTGTAATGAGGGGCGGTATGGTGGCGTGGTGGTTAGCACTGCACACAGCCTCACAGCTCCAGGGTCCTGGCACAGTGGTGTGGTGGTTAGCGCTGCTCATAACCTCAGAGCTCCAGGGTCCTGGCACAGTGGTGTGGTGGTTAGCGCTGCTCATAACCTCACAGCTCCAGGGTCCTGGCACAGTGGTGTGGTGGTTAGCGCTGCTCATAACCTCACAGCTCCAGGGTCCTGGCACAGTGGTGTGGTGGTTAGCGCTGCTCATAACCTCACAGCTCCAGGGTCCTGGCACAGTGGTGTGGTGGTTAGCGCTGCTCATAACCTCACAGCTCCAGGGTCCTGGCACAGTGGTGTGGTGGTTAGCACTGCACACAGCCTCACAGCTCCAGGGTTCTGGCACAGTGGTGTGGTGGTTAGCGCTGCTCATAACCTCACAGCTCCAGGGTCCTGGCACAGTGGTGTGGTGGTTAGCGCTGCTCATAACCTCACAGCTCCAGGGTCCTGGCACGGTGGCGTGGTGGTTAGTGCTGCTCACAGCTCCAGGGTCCTGGCACGGTGCCTTGGTGGTTAGCGCTGCTAAGTTCATCAGGCGTGTGGAGTTTGCATGTTCTCCCTGTGTTCGCGTGGCTTTTCTCCGGGTACTCCGGTTTCCTCCCACAGTCCAAAGACATGCTGGCTAGGTGGATTGGCCTCTCTGAATTGCCCCTTAGTTGCTCTGCGTTGGACTGGTGCCCCTGTGTCTGTCGGGTCAGGCTCTGGCTCACTGCAGCCCTCTACAGGATTAAACTGTTACAGAAAATGGATGGATAACCTGTAATGTGATACCTTTGTACTGTGATAACTTGTAACAATTGTAAGTCGACCTGGATAAGGACGTCGGCTAAGAAATAATTAAAAATACTACTAATAAAAATAATTGCTGAATTTCACTACCTGTACTACCCATTGTAAACAGCAGAGGGCAAACGCTTGTCAAGCGCCGGCTTCAATTTTCCTCACGACTCGGTTTCCATAACAATTCCATTCTGTGCATAAATTAAACACAGCAGTATTGTTTCTTGTTGCATCTAAATCAATAACCAGGCTTTTATGTCTTATTTTTTTTAATTGGTCAAACAGCATAACAGGGAGTAAATATCTTATTCCGGTTTCTTGCCCTGCACTGACAACACAGAATAAATAAATAATCTGTAATAAAAACATATTGTGAAAAAGGATGAATTAAAATCTGAATTCAGCAGATTCAGGTAAGATCGGTAAGACAGTTAATTAAAATAAAATCATCATTTTAAAGTGTGGATTTAGAAGAAGAAATTAAAATAATATGGAAGACCAAATTCTAAAGTGCATAGAAATTAAACTGCTAAGGATGAGAATTCTAAGGATGAGAATTCATTGCACTCTCCTAACCCCTCCCTCCACCCCAACCTTAAAATAACTCCCCTAACCCCTCCCCTCCCTCCACCCCAACCTTAAAATAACTCTCCTAACCCCTCCCCTCCCTCCCTACACCCCAACCTTAAAATAACTCTCCTAACCCCTCCCCTCCCTCCCTACACCCCAACCTTAAAATAACTCTCCTAACCCCTCCCCTCCCTCCCTACACCCCAACCTTAAAATAACTCTCCTAACCCCTCCCCTCCCTCCCTACACCCCAACCTTAAAATAACTCCCCTAACCCCTCCCCTCCCTCCACCCAACCTTAAAATAACTCTCCTAACCCCTCCCCTCCCTCCCTACACCCCAACCTTAAAATAACTTTCCTAACCCCTCCCCTCCCTCCCTACACCCCAACCTTAAAATAACTCTCCTAACCCCTCCCCTCCCTCCCTACACCCCAACCTTAAAATAACTCTCCTAACCCCTCCCCTCCCTCCACCCCAACCTTAAAATAACTCCCCTAACCCCTCCCCTCCCTCCACCCCAACCTTAAAATAACTCTCCTAACCCCTCCCCTCCCTCCACCCAACCTTAAAATAACTCTCCTAACCCCTCCCCTCCCTCCACCCCAACCTTAAAATAACTCTCCTAACCCCTCCCCTCCCTCCCTACACCCCAACCTTAAAATAACTCTCCTAACCCCTCCCCTCCCTCCCTACACCCCAACCTTAAAATAACTCCCCTAACCCCTCCCCTCCCTCCACCCAACCTTAAAATAACTCTCCTAACCCCTCCCCTCCCTCCACCCCAACCTTAAAATAACTCCCCTAACACCTCCCCTCCCTCCACCCCAACCTTATAATAACTCTCCTAACCCTTCCCCTCCCTCCACCCCAACCTTAAAATAACTCTCCTAACCCCTCCCCTCCCTCCACCCCAACCTTAAAATAACTCTCCTAACCCCTCCCCTCCCTCCCAACCTTAAAATAACTCTCCTAACCCCTCCCCTCCCTCCACCCCAACCTTAAAATAACTCCCCTAACACCTCCCCTCCCTCCACCCCAACCTTAAAATAACTCTCCTAACCCCTCCCCTCCCTCCACCCCAACCTTAAAATAACTCTCCTAACCCCTCCCCTCCCTCCACCCCAACCTTAAAATAACTCCCCTAACACCTCCCCTCCCTCCACCGCAACCTTATAATAACTCCTCTAACCCCTCCCCTCCCTCCCTACACCCCAACCTTAAAATAACTCTCCTAACCCCTCCCCTCCCTCCACCCCAACCTTAAAATAACTCTCCTAACCCCTCCCCTCCCTCCACCCCAACCTTAAAATAACTCTCCTAACCCCTCCCCTCCCTCCACCCCAACCTTAAAATAACTCTCCTAACCCCTCCCCTCCCTCCCTACACCCCAACCTTAAAATAACTCTCCTAACCCCTCCCCTCCCTCCACCCCAACCTTAAAATAACTCTCCTAACCCCTCCCCTCCCTCCCTACACCCCAACCTTAAAATAACTCTCCTAACCCCTCCCCTCCCTCCACCCCAACCTTAAAATAACTCCCCTAACACCTCCCCTCCCTCCACCCCAACCTTAAAATAACTCTCCTAACCCCTCCCCTCCCTCCACCCCAACCTTAAAATAACTCTCCTAACCCCTCCCCTCCCTCCACCCCAACCTTAAAATAACTCCCCTAACACCTCCCCTCCCTCCACCCCAACCTTATAATAACTCTCCTAACCCTTCCCCTCCCTCCACCCCAACCTTAAAATAACTCTCCTAACCCCTCCCCTCCCTCCACCCCAACCTTAAAATAACTCTCCTAACCCCTCCCCTCCCTCCACCCCAACCTTAAAATAACTCTCCTAACCCCTCCCCTCCCTCCACCCCAACCTTAAAATAACTCTCCTAACCCCTCCCCTCCCTCCCTACACCCCAACCTTAAAATAACTCTCCTAACCCCTCCCCTCCCTCCACCCCAACCTTAAAATAACTCTCCTAACCCCTCCCCTCCCTCCCTACACCCCAACCTTAAAATAACTCCCCTAACACCTCCCCTCCCTCCACCCCAACCTTAAAATAACTCTCCTAACCCCTCCCTCCACCCCAACCTTAAAATAACTCTCCTAACCCCTCCCCTCCCCTCCCTCCACCCCAACCTTAAAATAACTCTCCTAACCCCTCCCCTCCCTCCACCCCAACCTTAAAATAACTCCCCTAACACCTCCCCTCCCTCCACCCCAACCTTATAATAACTCTCCTAACCCTTCCCCTCCCTCCACCCCAACCTTAAAATAACTCTCCTAACCCCTCCCCTCCCTCCACCCCAACCTTAAAATAACTCTCCTAACCCCTCCCCTCCCTCCACCCCAACCTTAAAATAACTCTCCTAACCCCTCCCCTCCCTCCCAACCTTAAAATAACTCTCCTAACCCCTCCCTCCACCCCAACCTTAAAATAACTCTCCTAACCCCTCCCCTCCCTCCACCCCAACCTTAAAATAACTCTCCTAACCCCTCCCCTCCCTCCACCCCAACCTTAAAATAACTCTCCTAACACCTCCCCTCCCTCCACCCCAACCTTAAAATAACTCCCCTAACCCCTCCCTCCACCCCAACCTTAAAATAACTCTCCTAACCCCTCCCTCCCTCCACCCCAACCTTAAAATAACTCTCCTAACCCCTCCCCACCCTCCCTCCACCCCAACCTTAAAATAACTCTCCTAACCCCTCCCCTCCCTCCCTCCACCCCAACCTTAAAATAACTCTCCTAACCCCTCCCCTCCCTCCACCCCAACCTTAAAATAACTCTCCTAACCCCTCTCCTCCCTCTCTCCACCCCAACCTTAAAATAACTCTCCTAACCCCTCCCCTCCCTCCCTCTCTCTACCCCAACCTTAAAATAACTCTCCTAACCCCTCCCCTCCCTCCCTCTCTCTACCCCAACCTTAAAATAACTCTCCTGAAATAATCAGAATGGACCATGCTTCTAGTGAATATAAAGGAATAGTTTTATTATAAATAAAACTGATTAAAGGAGAAATTAAAGGTGCAACAACTAAACTAAAGTAATACAGAAAGGAAGAATTAACTAAACCAAACAGCACAGAAAAGAAAATTTAAACACTCCACTCCCAATAGTTGATTAGTGATTCAAAGCAATCTATGGGCTATTTAAGACAAAGGTTAGTCTTAACAGGGGTATTGTTAGTAACACAAATATTTACTTTTGTTAATATTTTATAATCAAAGCATTGTTAAATTAGTCTCATACACATGTTTTGGTTCAGGAGGCAATTTTCACTCTTGCAAGATAAAGACGCTCCTTGCGTCCAGACACCATATCGAGAATTATGTATTATCAAGACAGCTAAATTTGGATTCTAACTTAAACGCAGAATGATATTTGCCTTGTAATACCCACATCAATGTGTATAAATCACACACAATTACTATACTGTTCATTAAAAAAAAGCATGAATTGAAAGCAATAATGCTTTTCTTACATTCTACCTCAAACCAAAATATTAATTTTACTTTAAAGTTGGCGTATTCTCAAGTTCATAACAGGATAAAACACTATACTTAACAGATTTTTGCTCCTTCAGCTGATCCATGTCTTCAACAAAACAGGCATTCAAAAGCGCTCCTGTAGACGAAGGGAAAGTTCAGATTCCGGTTTCTGTTTTCCTCACGTTTCGTCTCCACTTCAGGGTACGAAACAAAATGTTTTTGCAAACACAAGAGTCATTAATTATTGAGGTATTCCACTGAAACAGCAATTCCTCCACAAGATGTGCGCTCTTCATCCGGTTACGTCTGAGATATTCCAGCGCAAACTCCGGCACTGCTAGCTCAACAGACTGAATGTATTTCAATCTCTGTCGACTTCAAATGTTCATCCAACTCTTTCTCCGTTGATCGCAGGGCTAAGTTAGTGATTTGATTACAAGTACTTTTAGGATTTTAGATGTCTTACACAGCAGACTCCCACACCAAGTCAAACACTAGAGTATTTATCTCGTATCAGATTTTTTGAAAACGGTATCTCTGTTCAAGCCAGTCACAGGCTGGTCTTCAGATTGTCAAAGTTCAGAGACCTGTTTATGTGTCAAAAGCCTTGGGTTTCGTGTCGGGAGTACTGTTTGAAAGTTGAGCTGCTTCTTTTGTAATCCTCTATTCACCCTTGTGATTGGATAGTCTGGTTATTTTGGGCTGTGCCCAAGTCCACGTGGGATGTTTCCCATTGGTTATTGTCGTTCCGAGATGGCCCAGTGTTCTCAATTGGTCCGCTGTTTCGACTATGTCAGGTGGATTTAAGAGGTGTCCTGTCCTCTCTCAGTGGTGTCAAGACATTCAAAACCGTCTGTTTTTACCTTTTGAAAGACACTGTTGGTACCACAGGATTTATTCAGCGCTGGTAAAGATAAACCACTTGTCCAGTATTTAGTTTGTATATTTCAATTCTGTTAATTTTATAAACTGTTAATTTTTGACAAAGTGTTAAGTGAATACAGGTGAGTGCAGTGCAGAGCTGATTCAAAACAGACAGACAATGATTTCCAGGTGCAAGGGTGTTTACTGATTTAATTAACAATGTCCAGAGCCTTGTGGCAAACACCTGTAAATAATAATGTTGGAGTGATACAGTGGTGTGTATCACTTGGTATTTGTATTCCCCGGGTTTGACCCGTAACCAAAAGTCCAGTTTTACACACCAACACTAAACACAAAACACAAACACAGTTCTTAGTGACAGTGAATACGTGCAAGTGGTGTGATACAGTTCTCTGTGAAATGCAGGGGTGAAAGTGATGACCGGGTTTATGCTGGCTTCTGCTACAGCTCCGGATTGTGCAACTTGTAGTCTATTAAAAAAGTTAGACAGTTAACAAAACACTAACACACACAAGACAAAACTCACGGTTCACGATACAGCACACAGACTCCTTGTAGGTTTTCAACACTAACCATTTACCAAGGAACAGATCACGTCAGCTATGACCCCTATTTATATCCTCGCTCATGACCCCTAGGTTAACGAGCGCATCCGCTCCTCCAATCCTCAGATGCCACACCGTTTACCGTCTGGGTCATTGAGTTTGGATATCGTAGCTGCGCCCCTTTCCTAAATGACCAACTTCCACCTGCCCTACGGAATAAATTGTCGTGCCATTTAGTTAAGGGTACTCTGTTCCCGTTACACAGTGCCCTCACAGGTCGAGAGGGAGATCTAACACCAAGCACCATTCGATCTGTCACAGTCATTCATAACGCTGAACTAAGGAAAAAATGATAGATTTACCCCACTTGTTTTTTTTCTTTAGTACTGTGCTTTCAAAACTTGACATGACAAATGGTGACAAACTGGATCCAGTTCTCGCAAATCCGCTTCATGATTTTTTCTTTTAAACACTTCTCTGTTTCTGCCATCAAGCTGTTTTACGACTTTTAAATCCTTAATAAATGTGATGTCTCCTCAGACCACAAGTAGCTGCGTTTTCTCGGATGTGCTGTCATGTTTACTTGAGTATTTGTTATTGTGCGTGTCTGTTGGGGGTTATGCTTCACAGTCGGAATATGCTGTTTACATGGCTTTATATTCCACTAGTATTCTGCATACTAGTGGACTAGCCTATGCCACCTCAAATATTCCGAATACGCAGAGGTGGAAGATTCCTCTTCATATTCCCAGTACTCGTGGAATATTACTGGCCATGTAAACGCACTGACTTTCATCTGTATTTTCAAAACTGGCATTGATGCTTTTTCACTTGACTGGAGAAAGCAAATATCTCGTCACAATTTGTACAGTGATACGGCTTCTCTCCAGTGTGAATTCGCTGGTGTGCTTTTAAGTTTCCTAACTGATTGAATCTCTTTCCACAGTCAGTACAGTGGTATGACTTCTCTCCAGTGTGAATTCGCTGGTGTGTTTTTAGGTTTCCTGACTCACTGAAACTCTCCCCACAGTGCAGGCAGTGATATGGCCTCTCTCCTGTGTGAATTCGCTGGTGTGTTTTTAGGTTTCCTGATTCTCTGAAACTCTTCCCACATACTGTACAGTAATATGGCTTCTCTCCAGTGTGAATTCGCTGATGTCTGTTTAGTGTTCCAGATTCTCTGAAACTCTCCCCACAGTCAGCGCAGTGATACAGCTTCTCTCCTGTGTGAATTCTTTGGTGTCTGTTTCGTGTTCCAGACTCTCTGAAGCTCTTTCCACATTCGTTACAGTGATATGGCTTCTCTCCAGTGTGAATTTGCTGGTGTGTTTTTAGGCTTCCTAACTGACTGAATCTCTTCCCACAATCAAAACAGTGATACGGCTTTTCTCCAGTGTGAATTTGTTGGTGTCTTTTTAGGTCTCCTAACTGACTGAAGCGCTTACCACATTCACTACATTGATGTGATCTCTTTGGCTTGGACATGTTTTCTGAATCCTTAAACAACAAGTCAATAGACTCCTCTTTAATGTGAACAGATTGCAGTTCAGTCTCTTCTTTAATGTGGACAGGCTCCAGTTCAGTCTCTTCTTTAATGTGGACAGGCTCCAGTTCAGTCTCTTGTTTCATGTGGACAGGCTCCAGTTCAGTCTCTTCTTTAATGTGGACTGGCTCCAGTTCAGTCTCTTGTTTAATGTGGACAGGCTCCAGTTCAGTCTCTTCTTTAATGTGGACAGGCTCCAGTTCAGTCTCTTGTTTCATGTGGACAGGCTCCAGTTCAGTCTCTTCTTTAATGTGGACTGGCTCCAGTTCAGTCTCTTGTTTAATGTGGACAGGCTCCAGTTCAGTCTCTTCTTTAATGTGGACAGGCTCCAGTTCAGTCTCTTGTTTAATGTGGACAGGCTCCAGTTCAGTCTCTTCTTTAATGTGGACAGGCTCCAGTTCAGTCTCTTGTTTCATGTGGACAGGCTCCAGTTCAGTCTCTTCTTTAATGAGGACAGGCTCCAGTTCAGTCTCTTCTTTAATGTGGACAGGCTCCAGTTCAGTCTCTTCTTTAATGTGGACAGGCTCCAGTTCAGTCATGTCCTGTTTAATGCAGATAGGTACCAATTCCAGAACATCCTCCTGTTTAATGTAAACAGACTCCATCTTTGTTCCTTGGCTTTCACCAAGATAAGGCAGTCCTGAAAACAGAAAATGAAATTAAGTATTGCTATATATTCTCTATATCACCTTCTGTATCAAGAAAGCATTTTATGCTTTCAACCAAACAACTCCAAACCGAGGAGGATAAATATTTGTAAATGTCATTGGTGCTTGTGACATGTAATAATGCATTTAATGTAATGAACCTAACTTTGAAATGGGTAGAATTATTCTGTTAACAGAGCCCTAAAACGAACATCTAGAGGTGCATCAGGAATAAAACTGTTAATTGACAACTGTTATAGGCCACAAATCAAACTTGCTTGTGTTACAAACTAAGATCTTACAACACCTTTGACATATTTACTGTTACTAATACATGTGAAACATATATTCACAATAATAAACAAAGCATTCCATACAACTACAATCCTGACGCGGATCAAGCGGATTTAAAAGATGAATAAAAAGAGAGAGAAACTTACTTCAGGTATTGTCAGTGGGATCTGCAGATTTAAACCCCTCTCTCGCAGTTCCAGGCACGAGAACACGCCCCCAACACGTCAGCCCCTCCCTGGGTGTCAGCTACATGCTGTGAACCTCTCTGTTCTCTTCTAGAGGGAGTCGCCACTTTTCTCTGCTGGGAGAGTTGCAGTGAATGTGTCCTTTCTTCTCTTCAGGTGAGAGCCGTTAGCAGCCACTCCACATCTGAAAATGTGTTGAAATGTTAGTTTAGTTCAAGGAGAACAGGGGTGTTTTTATAATTCATATATTATTCATTTCGGTTCACTTACACAGATGTATACAGTACTATGAGATCACAAGAACACAGTTTAAGCTACTGTGAAAGAAGCCATTCAAGAGGAGGGGACAATTCCATCCCCCACGTGACCAAGGAAGTGCAACACTGTCTGAAAGCAAGGCTTGTAAACCCATATTTATTCTAACCTCGTGTAGTACCAGATATCCTGCATCGAAATAAAAATATGAGGTTACTATAAAAACACATTTTTCACGTAGCAATATTAAAAACCACTTTGGAATGTAGGTCTCCCTTTGTGTTTTAATTTATAACAGCAGAATAAAACTGGTGAAGGCAACAAAGATACACTTCATTAAAATTATATTTCTATAACGTATTAAGAAGGATAGAAAGATTAGTTTACACACAAACGTGGCTTTTCATTTAAATATTCTGGATTTTATATTTAATTCACATGCAGTCCACCAATCCAGTTTATTCTTGCACATTAATAACACGGCTATTAGATTTCTGTGCTGTTGTTTTATTTTGTAAATTACAAACTCACATAACAGTATTATATATCAGTGGGTATTGTCATTTAAATACTTATGTAGGCTGTTTTTGGACATAACTGGACCCACACGTTAAGGTGGGCAGTAGTCTAGTTAGACTTCTATTCAAATTATGCTCAGCACAATTGCAGTAAAATAAAAACATTAGGTACATTGAAACTAAACTGGGTCGATATAATGTTATTTTTCAGAGAGAGAGAGAGGAGAGAGAATTAAAAATAAGCAAACAGCTCATATCCAAGGAGAATCATTAACAGGATACTCATGAGCTCTGTATCCGAGGAGAATCGGTAACTAATAGGATACTCATCAGCTCTGTATCCAAGGAGAATCAGTAAGTAACAGGATACTCATCAGCTCTGTATCCAAGGAGAATCAGTAAGTAACAGGATACTCATCAGCTCTGTATCCGAGGAGAATCAATAACTAATAGGATACTCATCAGCTCTGTATCCAAGGAGAATCAGTAAGTAACAGGATACTCGTCAGCTCTGTATCCAAGGAGAATCAGTAACTAACAGGATACTCATCAGCTCTATCCAATGAGAATCAGTAACTAACAGGATACTCATCAGCTCTGTATCCGAGGAGAATCAATAACTAATAGGATACTCATCAGCTCTGTATCCAAGGAGAATCAGTAAGTAACAGGATACTCGTCAGCTCTGTATCCAAGGAGAATCAGTAACTAACAGGATACTCATCAGCTCTGTATCCGAGGAGAACCGGTAACTAACAGGATACTCATCAGCTCTGTATCCAAGGAGAATCAGTAACTAACAGGATACTCATCAGCTCTGTATCCGAGGAGAATCAGTAACTAACAGGATCCTCATCAGCTCTGTATCCAAGGAGAATCGGTAACTAACAGGATACTCATCAGCTCTGTATCCGAGGAGAATCAGTAACTAACAGGAAACCCATCAGCTCTATCCAATGAGAATCAGTAACTAACAGGATACTCATCAGCTCTGTATCCAAGGAGAATCAGTAAGTAACAGGATACTCATCAGCTCTGTATCCGAGGAGAACCGGTAACTAACAGGATACTCATCAGCTCTGTATCCAAGGAGAATCGGTAACTAACAGGATACTCATCAGCTCTGTATCCGAGGAGAATCAGTAACTAACAGGATACTCATCAGCTCTGTATCCAAGGAGAATCAGTAAGTAACAGGATACTCGTCAGCTCTGTATCCAAGGAGAATCAGTAACTAACAGGATACTCATCAGCTCTGTATCCAAGGAGAATCAGTAACTAACAGGATACTCATCAGCTCTGTATCCAAGGAGAATCAGTAACTAACAGGATACTCATCAGCTCTGTATCCAAGGAGAATCAGTAACTAACAGGATACTCATCAGCTCTGTATCCAAGGAAAAAATCAGTAACAGGATACTCATCAGCTCTGTATCCAAGGAGAATCAGTAACTAACAGGATACTCATCAGCTCTGTATCCGAGGAGAATCAGTAACTAACAGGATACTCATCAGCTCTGTATCCAAGGAGAATCAGTAACTAACAGGATACTCATCAGCTCTGTTTCCAAGTAGAATCAGTAACTAACAGGATACTCATCAGCTCTGTTTCCAAGGAGAATCAGTAACTAACAGGACACTCATCAGCTCTGTATCCGAAGAGAATCAGTAACTAACAGGATACTCATCAGCTCTGTATCCGAGGAAAATCAGTAACTAACAGGATACTCATCAGCTCTGTATCCAAGGAGAATCAGTAACTAACAGGATACTCATCAGCTCTGTATCCAAGGAAAAATCAGTAACTAACAGGATACTCATCAGCTCTGTATCCAAGGAAAAATCAGTAACTAACAGGATACTCATCAGCTCTGTATCCAATGAGAATCAGTAACTAACAGGATACTCATCAGCTCTGTATCCAAGGAGAATCAGTAACTAACAGGATACTCATCAGCTCTGTATCCAAGGAGAATCAGTAACTAACAGGATACTCATCAGCTCTGTATCCAAGGAAAAAATCAGTAACAGGATACTCATCAGCTCTGTATCCAAGGAGAATCAGTAACTAACAGGATACTCATCAGCTCTGTATCCGAGGAGAACCGGTAACTAACAGGATACTCATCAGCTCTGTATCCAAGGAGAATCAGTAACTAACAGGATACTCATCAGCTCTGTATCCGAGGAGAATCAGTAACTAACAGGATACTCATCAGCTCTGTATCCAAGGAGAATCGGTAACTAACAGGATACTCATCAGCTCTGTATCCGAGGAGAATCAGTAACTAACAGGATACCCATCAGCTCTGTATCCAAGGAGAATCAGTAACTAACAGGATACTCATCAGCTCTGTATCCAAGGAGAATCAGTAACTAACAGGATACTCATCAGCTCTGTATCCAAGGAGAATCGGTAACTAACAGGATACTCATCAGCTCTGTATCCAAGGAGAATCAGTAACTAACAGGATACTCATCAGCTCTGTATCCGAGGAGAATCAGTAACTAACAGGACACTCATCAGCTCTGTATCCAAGGAGAATCAGTAACTAACAGGATACTCATCAGCTCTGTATCCAAGGAGAATCAGTAACTAACAGGATACTCATCAGCTCTGTATCCGAGGAGAATCAGTAACTAACAGGATACTCATCAGCTCTGTATCCAATGAGAATCAGTAACTAACAGGATACCCATCAGCTCTGTATCCAAGGAGAATCAGTAACTAACAGGATACTCATCAGCTCTGTATCCGAGAATCAGTAACTAACAGGATACTCATCAGCTCTGTATCCAAGGAGAATCAGTAACTAACAGGATACTCATCAGCTCTGTATCCAATGAGAATCGGTAACAGGATACTCATCAGTCACTAGAAATACTCAATGAAGCAAATAATTAATCAACTAAAAACATATTATTTTAATAATCAGCTAATTGTTCAAAGTGCTTCAGTTTGCCAATCACTTTTCTTCGTGATATAAAGATAGAGAGGTATATTTTTGGGTGGCTGTATTGTGAGTGAAACACGGTGGAAACTGAATGAAAAGTTTTTGATAAACGCGGGAATGTCTTTGTTTATTATAATTACGTCACTGTGTGAATGCCGCGGCACGAGACTACAACTGAGAGATATGAATAAAAACAAACGCGCTGACACAGCCACGCCGCTTCACAAATACAACACACACACACACACAAAAACAACGCGCTCCTACCACACTACAACCCGGACCTTTCAAAATAATACAATATAACAGCGCTCTGTAGTTTATAAACACATTGTAGAGCTCCATGCAGACTCTCTCACCTCCTCTCTGCTCTCCCTCAGTGTCTGAACGGGTAAAACAACGCGCTCCTACCACACTACAACCCGGACCTTTCAAAATAATACAATATAACAGCGCTCTGTAGTTTATAAACACATTGTAGAGCTCCATGCAGACTCTCTCACCTCCTCTCTGCTCTCCCTCAGTGTCTGAACGGATAAAACAACGCGCTCCTACCACACTACAACCCGGACCTTTCAAAATAATACAATATAACAGCGCTCTGTAGTTTAAAAACACATTGTAGAGCTCCATGCAGACTCTCTTACCTCCTCTCTGCTCTCCCTCAGTGTCTGAACGGATAAAACAACGCGCTCCTACCACACTACAACCCGGACCTTTCAAAATAATACAATATAACAGCGCTCTGTAGTTTAAAAACACATTGTAGAGCTCCATGCAGACTCTCTCACCTCCTCTCTGCTCTCCCTCAGTGTCTGAACGGATAAAACAACGCGCTCCTACCACACTACAACCCGGACCTTTCAAAATAATACAATATAACAGCGCTCTGTAGTTTATAAACACATTGTAGAGCTCCATGCAGACTCTCTTACCTCCTCTCTGCTCTCCCTCAGTGTCTGAACGGATAAAACAACGCGCTCCTACCACACTACAACCCGGACCTTTCAAAATAATACAATATAACAGCGCTCTGTAGTTTAAAAACACATTGTAGAGCTCCATGCAGACTCTCTTACCTCCTCTCTGCTCTCCCTCAGTGTCTGAACGGATAAAACAACGCGCTCCTACCACACTACAACCCGGACCTTTCAAAATAATACAATATAACAGCGCTCTGTAGTTTAAAAACACATTGTAGAGCTCCATGCAGACTCTCTTACCTCCTCTCTGCTCTCCCTCAGTGTCTGAACGGATAAAACAACGCGCTCCTACCACACTACAACCCGGACCTTTCAAAATAATACAATATAACAGCGCTCTGTAGTTTATAAACACATTGTAGAGCTCCATGCAGACTCTCTTACCTCCTCTCTGCTCTCCCTCAGTGTCTGAACGGATAAAACAACGCGCTCCTACCACACTACAACCCGGACCTTTCAAAATAATACAATATAACAGCGCTCTGTAGTTTATAAACACATTGTAGAGCTCCATGCAGACTCTCTTACCTCCTCTCTGCTCTCCCTCAGTGTCTGAACGGATAAAACAACGCGCTCCTACCACATTACAACCTGGACCTTTCAAAATAATACAATATAACAGCGCTCTGTAGTTTATAAACACATTGTAGAGCTCCATGCAGACTCTCTCACCTCTCTGCTCTCCCTGTGTCTGAACGGATAAAACAACGCGCTCCTACCACACTACAACCCGGACCTTTCAAAATAATACAATATAACAGCGCTCTGTAGTTTATAAACACATTGTAGAGCTCCATGCAGACTCTCTCACCTCCTCTCTGCTCTCCCTCAGTGTCTGAACGGATAAAACAACGCGCTCCTACCACACTACAACCCGGACCTTTCAAAATAATACAATATAACAGCGCTCTGTAGTTTATAAACACATTGTAGAGCTCCATGCAGACTCTCTCACCTCCTCTCTGCTCTCCCTCAGTGTCTGAACGGATAAAACAACGCGCTCCTACCACACTACAACCCGGATCTTTCAAAATAATACAATATAACAGCGCTCTGTAGTTTATAAACACATTGTAGAGCTCCATGCAGACTCTCTCACCTCCTCTCTGCTCTCCCTCAGTGTCTGAACGGGTCTGTCTCCCACAGGACGAGGAATATACCAATCACAAAATACAAACCGATCAGCGCGGTTTGACAATTCATCTAATATGGACCGCAAAGGGAATTGTGATACCGGGGATCTTTTAATAAATGAATAAATGAATAAATAAATAAATGAATATGACTTTTAATTTTAACATCATAATCGAGCTGTTTGTAGCTCTATATTTTTCCCAGTGAATACAATTTGAATTCAGGTAACCCCTCCCCCATGCCGGAGTTGGTATAGTCCTTTCTCTATCAGGCGGCAGCAGCGTCGATGCAGCGAGTTTCACGCAGATATATAATCTGTGTTTCGTGTAATTATATTGATATTTCCCGTCCTCTTCTTCCGAATGAGATGTTCAAACACTAACGCGATACCCCTGATAATGTTTTTAGAAGTGTATCAGGTTAATTCAAGTTGAGCGCCGTTGTCACAAACAGATCCACAATGGCGCAGGCATGCTCGCAGTTTCATAGCTTTCTCTTCGCTAGTCTTGCAGGTTCAGGGCGTGTGAACTTGTTTTTGGTAAATACAGCACAGGGTCGCAGAAAGGTCATTCTTTACGAGTAAACTTCCAGGCAGTAACCTCTGCTATTTCTACCCCATGCTTTTATTTAGTTTCTCTTAAACTGTATTCTTGTCTCCTATTCTTTATCCAGGACAGTATTCCTCCCTGCTGTCCAGCGGCACAGATTTAGAATCTTCCTCAGACTGCGCTGCGAACTAAACCAGGCAACAGAGCCGCGTCCACAGCAGCAGAAGAGTCACCAGCAATGAGACACGCCAAGGAGTGCGCTGCTCTGTGAGACTCGAGGGGACGCGTTATCAAAGCGCTTCCTCCAGGCTTTAATTAACTGCTATTGATTTAAAAAAGGACAAGACATCATGTTAATGTTACAACATGAAAAACTAAACACACTGAGAGTGCTGAAGAGGGCTTGAAATGCAGTGTATTACTCAGCTGTGTGGTTCTAGTTTTGTAAAATGAACAGGTGGTTTACCTCTTTAAAATAAATAGGAGTTAATTAAAGACTGGCGTAAAAGCTTTGGAAAGATGTCCTGAGGTGTCTTATTGTGATTAAAAAGCGTCCCATTCCACAAGAAAAACCTGAGAGGCGTTAGAAAACTAAAGCTCTTTGAATGAAATGCTTTTTATTATATGAATAACTACCCAGTGGAGAGACAGAGGAGGTTAAAAAACCAAATGTATTGAATGAACAATGAAATCAGATCATATATGTCAGAGAGTGAGAGGTTTGTATTAAACAGTCCAGTTACAGTATTTTTAAAATGTTTTAATAGTTTAACTGCTTATGACTGCCCAGATTGGAAACAAAGGTAAATATTCTCATACAATACTCTGCATTTATATTACTGCGCCCAACAGTACTTTCTGTAAAGCTGTATTTGGGTCTGTAGTTGTTGTCCCCGGTCTGTACCAAGTGTATTCATTCAGGAGAAGCAACACGAGTGAAGGTGAATAAGCAGCCTACAGAATGTGTGCATTGCAGAAAGCGTGTATTATTAAAACATGACGAGACTTCTCTCAGGTTTTATTAATAACACCGATATTCTATTTGAGCGGCGTTAGCTTGTAGCCCTTCAAAAGTTACAGCGTTAAATTTGCAATGCTTCAATGTATCCAGTAGGTGGCACCAAAACACTGTTCAGCTTTTACATTGTAGAGTTTAGACTGCATTGGTTGATAATGTTCATTCCTCCTTGAATGAGTTCAGTAAAAAGGGCTGGACCTAGATATTTCAAACAGCATTACTGATATTTTTGTGCTACAATACACACATAAAAACAGTGTGCTCCACAATATAAAGCGTTCTTTAATTCTTAGTGTAAACTGCTGCATAATAAAGTGAATGTACACAAACATTTGTGTTTAGTGTTTAAGTCTTTTAATAATTAGACTATTATGTTTAACCCATTTATCTTTTTAAATGATACCTTCAATCTTCTACTGTGCTACTAATAGTGGTTAGGGCTCTGGACTCTTGACCGGAGGGTTGTGGGTTCAATCCCCAGTGGGGGACACTGCTGTTGTACCCTTGAGCAAGGTACTTTACCTAGATTGCTCCAGTAAAAACCCAACTGTATAAATGGGTAATTGTATGTAAAATAATATGATATCTGTATAATGTGAAATAATGTATAATGTGATATCTTGTAACAATTGTAAGTCACCCTGGATAAGGGCGTCTGCTAAGAAATAAATAATAATAATAATAATAATAATAATAATAATAATGGGAAAATGTAAAATAAATTGATGGCTGATCGAAACAAAATCTTTGTTGTTTTGTGAAACATAATTTCCTCTCATCAAAAAAATGTAACCTAAGAATCTTCCTGTTTCTTTTCTTTGTAAATCACCTCCTCACCCAGTTCATCGCTCTGTGCGTGTAATCTCCATGCCTGCAATGGTAATGACTAGAGTTCAATCACCTCCTCACCCAGTTCATTGCTGTGTGTGTGTAATCTCCATGCCTGCAATGGTAATGACTAGAGTTCAATCACCTCCTCACCCAGTTCATTGCTCTGTGCGTGTAATCTCCATGCCTGCAATGGTAATGACTAGAGTTAAATCACCTCCTCACCCAGTTCATCGCTCTGTGCGTGTAATCTCCATGCCTGCAATGGTAATGACTAGAGTTCAATCACCTCCTCACCCAGTTCATTGCTCTGTGTGTGTAATCTCCATGCCTGCAATGGTAATGACTAGAGTTCAATCACCTCCTCACCCAGTTCATTGCTCTGTGTGTGTAATCTCCATGCCTGCAATGGTAATGACTAGAGTTCAATCACCTCCTCACCCAGTTCATTGCTCTGTGTGTGTAATCTCCATGCCTGCAATGGTAATGACTAGAGTTCAATCACCTCCTCACCCAGTTCATTGCTCTGTGTGTGTAATCTCCATGCCTGCAATGGTAATGACTAGAGTTAAATCACCTCCTCACCCAGTTCATTGCTCTGTGTGTGTAATCTCCATGCCTGCAATGGTAATGACTAGAGTTAAATCACCTCCTCACCCAGTTCATTGCTCTGTGTGTGTAATCTCCATGCCTGCAATGGTAATGACTAGAGTTAAATCACCTCCTCACCCAGTTCATTGCTCTGTGTGTGTAATCTCCATGCCTGCAATGGTAATGACTAGAGTTCAATCACCTCCTCACCCAGTTCATTGCTCTGTGTGTGTAATCTCCATGCCTGCAATGGTAATGACTAGAGTTCAATCACCTCCTCACCCAGTTCATTGCTCTGTGTGTGTAGTCTCCATGCCTGCAATGGTAATGACTAGAGTTCAATCACCTCCTCACCCAGTTCATTGCTCTGTGTGTGTAATCTCCATGCCTGCAATGGTAATGACTATAGATAAATGACCTCCTTACCCAGTTCATTGCTCTGTGTGTGTAATCTCCATGCCTGCGATGGTAATGACTAGAGTTAAATCACCTCCTCACCCAGTTCATCGCTCTGTGTGTGTAATCTCCATGCCTGCAATGGTAATGACTAGAGTTCAATCACCTCCTCACCCAGTTCATTGCTCTGTGTGTGTAGTCTCCATGCCTGCAATGGTAATGACTAGAGTTCAATCACCTCCTCACCCAGTTCATTGCTCTGTGTGTGTAATCTCCATGCCTGCAATGGTAATGACTAGAGTTCAATCACCTCCTCACCCAGTTCATTGCTCTGTGTGTGTAATCTCCATGCCTGCAATGGTAATGACTAGAGTTCAATCACCTCCTCACCCAGTTCATTGCTCTGTGTGTGTAATCTCAATGCCTGCAATGGTAATGACTAGAGTTAAATGACCTCCTCACCCAGTTCATTGCTTTGTGTGTGTAATCTCCATGCCTGCAATGGTAATGACTAGAGTTCAATCACCTCCTCACCCAGTTCATTGTATCCTTGAGCAAGGTACTTTATCTATATTGTTCCAGTAAAAGTCCAACTCATGAATAGGTATTTATATGTAAAAATAATGTGTAAAAAAATAATGTAATTGTGTGTAACAATTGTAAACCACCCTGGTGTCTGCTAAGAAATAAATAATAATATGGCAAAATAAAGACTATCCTAGATAAGTTTGATATTGTGTGATAATAAACTGACTATATACACAGATTCATGTAGAAAGGTAAAGAAGTAGACAAATATGGTGACTTATTTACTTTTGTATTATTATAATAACTTTTGGGGGTTGCAGCACCCCCTAGCGGTCACACACAGGAATATTTATTTATTTATTTATTTATTTATCTATTTATTTTTTTATTTATTTTTTTATTCATTCAGCTACAATTAAACAATGATCTGTTATAAAGCTATGGTATAATTTATTTATTTGTTCATATTTGAAATTCTCAGGGTAACTTGAAGCCGTGTTTCACCTCTAACTATTCTCCTGTTGAATGCAAACCTACAGGTGTGGTGTTCTGTGTGTCTCTGCTCTGGGGGCTCTTGCCACCCCTCCTCAAAAGCTCAGTCTCTGTAGAGCCTCACCCCTCTGAGGGAGACTCCCTGCTGGGACAGAGGGGGACCCCCTGGACAAACAGTCACTTCAATCCAGCCTGAAGCTGCCCCTGCCTCGTGCATCATTGCAGGCAGCCTCCAAAAGAAATGTCACAGACTGGCTGGGCAGTGAGACATGGTTCCAGTGGCAGAGTGGAGGAGCTCACAGGTAAGAACATAAGAACGTTTACAAATGAGAGGAGGCCATTCAGCCCATCTTGCTCGCTTACTTGTTAGTAGCTTATTGATCCCAGAATCTCATCAAGCAGCTTCTTGAAGGATCCCAGGGAGTCAGCTTCAACAACATTACTGGGGAGTTGGTTCCAGACTCCCACAATTCTCTGTGTATAAAAGTGCCTCCTATTTTTTGTGGTTGCTCTTCTTTGCACTCTTTCTCTCCTTTCTGTAGCGAGGTGACCAGAACTGAACGCAATATTCTAGAGGAGGTCTTACTAATGCTTTGTAAAGTTTTAACATTACTTCCCTTGATTTTAATTCAACACTTTTCACTATATACAGTGCCTATAGTAAGTATTCACCCCATTGGACGTTTTCACAGTTTGTTGTGTTACAACCTGAAATCTTGATGTATTTAAATGAGATTTTTTTCCCTTAGATTTACACAATCTACTCAACACTTTCAATGTGTGAAAAAATGGGGGGGGGGGGGGGTGAAAAAACAAATCAATTAAAAATAAAAACCTGAAAAGTCTTCATTAGTTAAGTATTCACCCTGTTTGTATTGGGAATGGGTTTCTTTTGGAATCTATAATAAAAGATGTCTCAATATCTTGCACAGTATCATCCATATTTAGGGCAGCAGTGTGGAGTAGTGGTTAGGGCTTCTGACTCTTGACCGGAGGGTCGTGGGTTCAATCCCAGGTGGGGGACACTGCTGCTGTACCCTTGAGCAAGGTACTTTACCTAGATTGCTCCAATAAAAACCCAACTGTATAAATGGGTAATTGTATGTAAATAAATAAATAAATAAATAAATAAATTATGTGATATCTTGTAACAATTCTAAGTCGCCCTGGATAAGGGCGTCTGCTAATAAATAAATAAATAAAAAATAAATTTGCATGTTGGGTTGGGTTTGACAGTGTGATCTCATTCATGTGCAGGTGTTAATACAGCAGCACCTTCACATCGAACGAGCAGGACACAGAGACAGAGAGCAGCTACTCCACTCACTAGTAATCGGTAAGCACACATCTCAATGATTTTTCAAATGTTCTTTCATTTCTTTATTTTTCTATTGCTCTGAAGGTGGTGGATTGGAGACCAGTCCTCTTTATGTCTCCACAGAGCAGGGATAACACAAGCAGAGGCAATGGGAGCTTATGGAATATTAGTTTGTTTAAAAATAAGCGACTTTGCCAATATTGATATTTAAAGGGATTCTCAAGCACATTAGTTTGATCAGCCTGACTTGTGTTTTCTTTTATAAAACGTGCAGTCTGTAGTCAAGCAGCAGACCTCAGTGTTGTGACTGTATACTGAGGATAGTCTTATTATTGTTTCCATAGTGTAACATGTCCTGGATGTAAGGCTGATAGGTCTGTACCTGCCCAGGTTTGCTGTATCACCCTTCTGAGATATTGTTACCATATTGTTGAGCCTCCTGACAGCCGGGTCACCCCCTCTCCTTATCGACAAATCCTTTGTAAATAATTTTTACTAATCATTTTTGTTTATAAATGTATATAACTCAACACTGGTGATTTTGAAACCCAGGTGAACTGTCTGAATAGTTAAATAATCCCATAATTGGGTTATAACTTAACCATTAAAAAAAGTTCTAAAAATAAATGAATAGTCTACAAGCCCTTCGCTTGTGGATTCTGGATACAAAGAGTTAAAGATTCTGCGATTCACTGCGAATAGAAAAAAAAGAACAAGCAAAAAAGAACAGACTGTTCTGCATTTTCACATTTGAATCAAAGGCACTCCACAGCACACCAGTCCTGTGGCTCGCCTTTGATTCAAATGTGATCTTGCAAAACACTCCAGATATGTCACATGAGTGAAAGCAACCTGTCTGCAAATCAAAACTGGTGTCCTGCCTTTCACCTTGCTGTGGAGGCCTGGGGTCCTAGCGGGGGGAGGGGCTAGGTGCTGCACTGGGTTTATGTTAATGTTAAAAAATACCTTCTTTTAGTATTTCTAAATGTAGCACTATTGAGTGTGTAATAGTTATGGGTGGCTATTGTTAATGCACTAGACTAGCCTGTCACCTTTCTCTGGAGGCCTGGGTTCCAATCTGGATGGCTAGGTGGTGCTGTGGGTTAATGTTAATGCACTAGACTACTCTGTCATCTTTCTCTGGAGGCCTGGGTTCCAATCTGCATGGCTAGGTGGTGCTGTGGGTTAATGTTAATGCACTAGACTAGCCTGTCACCTTCCTCTTGAGGCCTGGGTTCCAATCTGGATGGCTAGGTGGTGCTGTGGGTTAATGTTAATGCACTAGACTAGCCTGTCACCTTCCTCTTGAGGTCTGGGTTCCAATCTGGATGGCTAGGTGGTTCAGGGTATGTGCAGGTAAAGTGTCAGATTTACTGAAGGTATTTTTTTGTTTCAGCAAATTATTTGTAAATACTGATTCCTTATCATTTTATTGATATAGTGTAACACTGGTCATAGTGAAACCTAGGGGACCTGTCTGAATATGTTTTTATACCACTGTGTATTTCCATGGATACATATGTAAAGGTTTTTTTTTTAATTGTTGATAGTTAATTAGTAAATGAAGTCAATGATCAGCAATCAGGTTGTATTGGGAATGGGTTTCTTTGTGAATCTATAATAAAAGATGTCTCGATGTCTTGCACAGTATTGATTTGCATGTTGGTTTGGGTTTGACAGTGTGATCTCATTCATGTGCAGGTGTTAATACAGCAGCACCTTCACATCGAACGAGCAGGACACAGAGACAGAGAGCAGCTACTCCACTCACTAGTAATCGGTAAGCACACATCTCAGTGATTTTTCAAATGTTCTTTCATTTCTTTATTTTTCTATTGCTCTGAAGGTGGTGGATTGGAGACCAGTCCTCTTTATGTCTCCACAGAGCAGGGATAACACAAGCAGAGCCAATGGGAGCTTATAGAATATTAGTTTGTTTGTTTAAAAATAAGCGGCTTAGCCACAATTGATATTTAAAGGGATTCTCAAGCCCATTAGATTGGTCAGTCTTACTGTATTTTCTTTTATAAAACGTGCAGACTGTAGTCCAGCAGCAGACCTCAGTGTTGTGACTTTATACTGAGGATAGTCTTATTATTGTTTCCATAGTGTAACATGTCCTGGATGTAAGGCTGATAGGTCTGTACCTGACCAGGTTTGCTGTATCACCCTTCTGAGATATTGTTACCATATTGATGAGCCTCCTGACAGCCGGGTCACCCCCTGTCCTTATTGACACATCCTTTGTAAATCATTTGTACTTATCATTGTTGTTTATAAATGGATATAACTTAACACTGGCCATTTGGAAACACAGGTGAACTGTTGAATGGTTAAATAATCCCTTAATTGGGTCTATAACTTAAAATCATAAAAAAACGTTTAAAAATAAATCAATAAAGGTTCTGTGATTCACTGCATATAGAAAAAAAAGAACAAGCAAAAAAGAACAGACTGTTTTGCATTATCACATTTGAATCAAAGGCGCTCCACAGCAGACAAGTCCTGTGGCTCGCCTTTGATTCAAATGTGATCATGCAAAACACTCAAGATATGTCACATGAGGGAAAGCAACCTGTCTGCAAATCAATACTGGTGTCCTCCCTTTCACCTTGCTGCGGAGGCCTGGGGTCCTAGCGGGGGGAGGGGCGGGGGGCTAGGTGCTGCACTGGGTTTATGTTAATGTTAAGAAATACTTTCTTTTAGTATTTCTAAATATAGCACTATTGAGTGTGTAATAGTTATGGGTGGCTATTGTTAATGCACTAGACTAGTCTGGCATCTTTCTCTGGAGGCCTGGGTTCCAATCTGGATGGCTAGGTGGTGCTGTGGGTTAATGTTAATGCACTAGACTAGTCTGTCATCTTTCTCTGGAGGCCTGGGTTCCAATCTGGATGGCTAGGTGGTGCTGTGGGTTAATGTTAATGCACTAGACTAGTCTGTCATCTTTCTCTGGAGGCCTGGGTTCCAATCGGGGGGGCTAGGTGGTTCAGGGTATGTGTAGGTAAAGTGTCAGATTTACTAAAGATATTTTTTGTTTCAGCAAATTTGTAAATACTCATTCCTTATCATTTTATTGATATAGTGTAACATTGGTCATATTGAAACCTAGGGGATCTGTCTGAATATGTTTTTTATACCACTGTGTATTTCCATGGATACATATGTAAAGGTTTTTTTTTTAATTGTTGATAGTTAATTAGTTAATTAAGTTAATGATCAGCAATCAGGTTGTATTGGGAATGGGTTTCTTTGTGAATCTATAATAAAAGATGCCTCGATGTCTTGCACAGTATTGATTTGCATGTTGGGTTGGGTTTGACAGTGTGATCTCATTAATGTGCAGGTGTTAATACAGCAGCACCTTCACATCGAACGAGCAGGACACAGAGACAGAGAGCAGCTACTCCACTCACTAGTAATCGGTAAGCACACATCTCAATGATTTTTCAAATGTTCTTTCATTTCTTTATTTTTCTATTCCTCTGAAGGTGGTGGATTGGAGACCAGTCCTCTTTATGTCTCCACAGAGCAGGGATAACACAAGCAGAGGCAATGGGAGCTTATGGAATATTAGTTTGTTTGTTTAAAAATAAGCGGCTTAGCCACAATTGATATTTAAAGGGATTCTCAAGCCCATTAGATTGGTCAGTCTGACTTGTATTTTCTTTTATAAAACGTGCAGACTGTAGTCCAGCAGCAGACCTCAGTGTTGTGACTGTATACTGAGGATAGTCTTATTATTGTTTCCATAGTGTAGCATTTGTACTCCACACTGGTGATTTTGAAACCCATGTGAACTGTCTGTAAGGGATAAACCACGGCACTCGAAACGGAGGATTATTTTACCGATTCAACACTTACCGTGGTTTATCCCATTTTTAAAACATTTCTGTGACGTCAGCCTTTGATCTTTCAGTGGATTATATCTACGAATCGTCTAACTAAAGTGGCAGTGTGGCTTTGAAGAGAAGGGGAGTGCGGGGCAGATGAATTGTTGATAAACGAATCCACACTTTGAGCTACGAATCCACAGAAAACTGTGGATTCGTTAACAAACCACAGTCACAAATAATTGACAAAAAAGCGCGTGTCTTTTTAATAAGCAGCAATTAAAACAACAATTAGCTATACTTTTATACCGTTTAAACATAATTGATTTCCAATTTCAGCACACAGTTCAGTACAATATATGTTCTTGTGCTTCATTGCTGGGTCATTTAAGAAATTTAAAGTGCGTCCCTGCAGTCTTAGAAAATGCTGTCTACACATTACAAGTTCGTATAGTGAATTACCACCGTACTCCTCTCCGTTACATTTTCTTACTTCTGGTCACAAAACAGCTAAGGCTGTACGACAAAGCAGCATGATCCATATTGACTAAATCTCCACTAATTACACGCATCTCAGATTTAAAGTCAGCTTTTGAATTCCTTTCATTTAACCAAACTTCAAACAGATTCACAGCCCATTTACATTTTGCGCGAGTACTTCCAGAAAATCGATCGCTTGCAAAGATATTGACTTCTTCATCCGTTTTAGGTGCAGCAAAACGCTTACTTTCCGCTTTCTCCTTTGTTTTTTTCATTCTTTTTATTTTTCTAATGCCACCTTCAAGGTCTAAATTTAAAACAAAGTCCTCGTTGCTATCTTCACTTATAACACAATATGTTGTCTGTGTCAGTGGGATTTCAGGTTCAGACTCCGAACTCATGACGGCACACCAGCAAACGGATACACACTGTAGCCTATTAATAGAAATGTCAATTATCTAATTAGAGTTCAATTACTCTCATTATTGAACAATTCTCAATTAGGAAGAAATGTTTTGAATAGTTAAATAATCCCTTAATTGGGCCTATAACTTAAAATGAGGCTGTCAAGCGATTAAAAAAAAATAATCACAATTAAAAAAATTAATCTTAAATCTCAGTTTTAATTGCATATTAAATTGTTACAATTACTACATCCATTGAATTTAAATGTGTTTTATTACTGATGCTATTGTTTTTATTATCCTTAACTGTAAATAAAATTGTTTAAAATGTATTTATTTATGTATTTATTTAACCAGGAAATGTACCCATTGAGACCACCACCAAAATGTACTAGGAGCAATAATTTAGAAATTACAAATACAACCAACACAATAACATGTGTGGTTCAAGCTTGATCAGCAGCACACAGAGATCAGAAAACACAATACATAGGATATCTATTTTTAAATGTGATTGTGAACTGAAATAAATTAGTTTTTTTAAATAAAATTATAAATATGTAGCTATAGTAAACACTTCTAGGAAATGAACTGTTAATTGTGAAGAGAACATACAAAAAAACAACTGTCATCATATCCAAAAACTGCAAACTAACAATTGTCAGGCTTTACATACTACATGAAAAAAGCAGCAACGCAGCCTAACTCATTTATTATCATGATCATTCTTCGCTTGATATGGGCTTGCAGTGATCCTGCATTTCTATTGAAACTGGTGGGTTTAATTTGTTGTTGTTATTGTCTGTAGCTGAAGAGCTGCTCGTGTATTTTGAGAGATGAAGGCGTGTTCAGCACGCAGCAGACTAGATGTACTCGTGTGTGATACTGGAACTCACTTTGACAGTAGACAAGTAAGCGTCTTTCTGTCCAGTGAGCCGTCAAAAAAAAATCCCATTCATTTTTAGTGCTTTGCTCCATTAAGAGGTTCAGTGACTAACTTTCTATTTAAACAATAACTGCACTCAGACATTCAGTACCATGCTACCACGGCCGGGATTGAAGTACGGTGTGCCGAAAGGATCAAGACACAGCAATGTGATTAACGTGTGTTAAAATAATTAATCTCTAAAAACATTTACGTGTTAATTGCAGAAGTTAACTGCGATTAATTGAAAGCGCTACTTAAAATCATTAAAAAACTTTAAAAATAAATGAATAGACTACAAGCCCTTCGCTTGTGGATTCTGGATACAAAGTGTTAAAGGTTCTGTGATTCACTGCGAATAGAAAAAAAGAACAAGCAAAAAAGAACAGACATTTGCATTATCACATTTGAATCAAAGGCACTCCACAGCAGACCAGTCCTGTGGCTCGCCTTTGATTCAAATGTGATCATGCAAAACACTCGAGATATGTCACATGAGGGAAAGCAACCTGTCTGCAAATCAAAACTGGTGTCCTGCCTTTCACCTTGCTGTGGAGGCCTGGGGTCCTAGCGGGGGGAGGGGCGGGGGGCTAGGTGCTGCACTGGGTTTATGTTAATGTTAAGAAATACCTTCTTTTAGTATTTCTAAATGTAGCACTATTGAGTGTGTAATAGTTATGGGTGGCTATTGTTAATGCACTAGACTAGTCTATCATCTTTCTCTGGTGACCTGGTGTCCTAGCTGGATGGCCAGGTGGTGCTGTGGGTTAAATTCACCTCTACAACACATGTGGTAATAAATTTTATATGTGTTTTTGCTAGAATATAATTTGTTTAATTAGTGCAAGAAAAGTGTCCTAATACACAGTTTTAGGAATGGTATCTAAACTGTTGAATAATTTCAGTAAAGATAATTATTTGGACTCACAGAGACAGACACCAAGAGGTCAGTGATATAACTGCAGTTTGTTTCTTTTCAAACAAGAAGGGGATAATAATAATAATAATAATAATAATAATAATAATAATAATAATAATAATAATAATAAAATCAGTTCCAAATGATGCATATTACACATTGATTCTTACTGCAGTATGTCATATTGTAAGTATATAACTCCACTGAACAGAAATAATTGCAAAGTACAGTAATCCGTCTCATATCTGACTGCGGTGGGACCAGAGTAAGGGCGGATATGCAAAAAGTGGATGAATGAATCCTGTTTTAAATACCATTACACACAGCTGTAACAATTATTATATTCACACAATTCTTGTTTTGAGATTCAGCTTTTATTAGGGAGCTCCTCTAAATACCTTGTTTAGAAAGATATTAATGTTTGTGACAGAGTAGCCGTCTGCCGTGTGGGTGCGTGCATTCACTGCTGAGTGACAGGCAGGAGATCGAGACGGAGGTTGAAGTTGATACGCCCCCCGCAGGCGAGCAGGATTTATTTACATATCGACACACTGAACACGTGACACTACCAGCAATGGAAGAGCATGGAACACATACAACACAGTGTACGAAAACTGGGGTGGGATCTGCAATCTCTGAACTAATCTTCTCTGTTCAATAATAAACTAACGTTGCTGAAGAGCTTGATCATGCCGGATTACTGTAGTATCTAAACTATGAGCCTACACTAAACCAAAATGTGAATAACTGTTTTTTTAAGTTATTATGCCTCACAAGCTTTAAGAACAGAAACAGTTGCCAGTGTGTATATTTTTAACAAATGCATATATAAAACTGTAGAGTAAACCTTAGTTTCTTGTATTTACTTTATCATCATATCCCAGTTTCTTATTGAAATATGTAGATTTTTTTCATTAAGTTTTGTGATTAAGTGTTGTTCTTTAAGAATGGAGATGGCTGTTTTATGTTCTGTCTGTGCGGTCGCACAGGCATCGTTAAGGTTTGAATGAAGGTCCTGTTTAACATCGATTTTACAAGCAGCTCAAAAGGGGAGTGAAACCCCACCAATATGCATGAACATGTTTATGTGTGGTCGGATTGGCAGGCTCAACAAACCCTGAGAACGGGGTAGCACTTGGCTGAATACTTTTTGAGATACAGAGCGGCGAAAAAACTGCTGTTTTTCTTTCATTCTTTTTTTAATGATTAAGATGCTTTTTTTATACACCTGTATCTCAAAGTATAGCAAATTAAAGAACCATGCTTGCCATACACACAGTCCCCGAGGGTGTACATGTGCAAAGGGGTATATATATATTTTGGGGGGTACTAGTTTTACAGAAACTAAACGTCAACGATAACGGTGTGACGTCACTGCTGCTTGACGTCATTGCTAGGCAGAGTGACTTGCGACTGTTCAATTGCACAGAATAGGGAGACATGGAATACATAGTTCAGCCCACATGGGTCACATCTGTGTTTCTGTCTGGATTCAAATTGGTAATCTGTGATAATGGTATTTTTGTGTTTGTGCTTCAACACTGGGGAAACTAATAATATACATTTTTTATAATTTAGGAAAAACGATTTTCATTTCCCCCCTCTCAGTTTTGTTGTTATGGTACGGTCGGAGTGCAGTGATACCGTTCCATTCCACAAACCAAAAATGACTTCTTTGAAATGTCACTTGTGCTGAATTAGAAAATAAACATAGTGCTCCGTATCATTTATATGGCGCCATTTTAAAATTCAAACACAGAATTATCCCCCATATTCCATATGGTTTATGAGTTTATTAAAATGATATGATATTGCATTTCTAGACATCGCGTGCATGTGTTATTTGTGTATATTATTAATTATATTTATATATTTGTATATTAATATCTGTATTTGTTGTATTATAGCATATTCTATGTATCACCAGATTTATATAGCACCATTTTAAAATTCAAATGCGGAATTCATTATCCCCCATATGGTTTATGAGTTTATTAAAATGATATGATATTGTAATTAATAAAGCACTTGTCAATTTCAAGCATGACAGGGTTGTAATTCCCACAAAGGGAAACCATCAGCCACGGTCACTGTGTTGCCTGGTTGTGGATGAGCAATGGTTTCAATGTAATGATACGCAATGCACACAACACATCACACTGCCTAAAAACCTGCACGATTCTTACACGATTCTTACATGACTCTTAGGAGGCTGTGTGGTCCAGTGGTTAAAGAAACGGGCTTGTAACCAGGAGGTCCCCGGTTCAAATCCCACCTCAGCCACTGACTCATTGTGTGACCCCGAGCAAGTCACTTCACCTCCTTGTGCTCCGTCTTTCGGGTGAGACGTAATTGTAAGTGACTCTGCAGCTGATGCATAGTTCACACATCCTAGTCTCTGTAAGTCGCCTTGGATAAAGGCGTCTGCTAAATAAACAAATAATAATAATAATAATGATCTTTCTAGAGAGAGTGGACAGAGCCATACAACATGAAGAATCACTGCTCTCAGCACTACTGTTCAAATTTGTCCCCACCTCTCCAGCCTCAGGTACAGTCGTTGCTGTCCCCACCTCTCCAGCCTCAGGTACAGCGGTTGCTGTCCCCACCTCTCCAGCCTCAGGTACAGCCATTGCTGTCCCCATATCTCCAGCCTCAGGTACAGCGGTTGCTGTCCCCACGTCTCCAGCCTCAGGGACAGGGATTAGCATTTTTCACATTTGATTTGGTGTAAATAAATCTGGCGATTAAAAAAAATACATACTTGCTGTGCGTCTCTTTCTTCTGTGCTTTTTGGTGTCTCAAGTGCTGTAATTAATCGATACATCAATTATTGATTACATATTGGTGAATCGATGCATCAAATTAGAACCCAGTTTGAAGTCTCCTGTTGCCGGTTTGCATTAAAACCTTGAGTGTGTGAGAGTGCGCTTCTTTTAGTGCTAGTACGGTAGATTAGCGCGTTGCTAGGATACACACTTTAGGCCTGTACATTCTCGCTGGACAAGCCAAATCAGAAGTAGGCCTGTTGTATCACGTTTTCTTCATTTAAAAAAAGGCAAAACGTTTATTTTTTTTACTTTTTTTATTTTTGATCTATTAAATCTACCGATTTTGCTTTTGTTTCAAAGCATGTTGTGTTTAAATTATATGGCAATATTATATAAAAAGAAGCTGCATTTAGTACGATAGTTAAATTGGTCAGGATTTGTGAGATTAATTCAAATGTTTTGCTTTGCTTTTGGACATAAGATGTTAACAGTAATGAACACCCATAGTTCAGATAGATATTAGTGTAGCGATCTGTGTACTGTTTGCGTAATGTATTCCCTTTCGTTTCTATTGTCTGTGATGTCAATGCCATTGTATTGTGTTCCTCTCCCCCCTGTCTGTATTACCTGTAGTTGTGAGCTGTCCTGCACGCATGGTGCGCCCTGCTCCCTGTCATTGGCTGTTAGTTGTGTGTGCCCATCCTGGTGTACGGCTGGGGACCAATGGCATAGCTTTTCGCTCTGGCACTCGATTAACATAAAGGGGCGGGGCTAAGATATAAAACGGGGCGTTGCACGCTCATTGGGGTCGTTCGAGGGTAAGTGGTTAGAGCAGTGGGCTCTGAAAGAGATCCTAAATAAAGCTTTGAACCCGCAAGCAGCGTGTTGTCTCCTTCTGTTC
The DNA here is from genome assembly GCF_902713425.1 of Acipenser ruthenus. NCBI lineage: Eukaryota > Metazoa > Chordata > Actinopteri > Acipenseriformes > Acipenseridae > Acipenser > Acipenser ruthenus. The sequence continues at coordinate 5,848,921 of NC_081231.1, read as the reverse complement.
TGTCTACTGCGTGAAACACTACATTATTATACCTAAAACCGCAGCAGTCAGTCATTATGATGGTTACATTTTAAACATCATCAATATTAAAATGAAAGACAAACTAACGGATACAACACATCATATCAAACATCTGCACAGCCGAAACACCGTATTTAAATGAACAATTAAACAATCTGGTTTATTTTCTAACTTACCGCTATAAAGCACTACCTTAAAAAACGAAAACTATAATAAAATAAACATTTCAAAAGAAACTAGTGTGTAAACATCTATATGTACATACGAAAGTGTAAAAATGAAAGTATTTAATTTCAAATGAAAGTAGCATATGTTTTCTCTCGCGTGTGTCTCTCTGCTGCACTGAATCCAGGCTGAGCTACAGCAGTCTGCTGCTTTGCAGTGTTGTGATGGAAATGTTTATGCTGAAGCGCAGTTCAAGATGATGTATTCCTGCTGCATTCCTTGTACAAAATGGAGGAATTGGTGGCTGCCAGGCCCCGTAGAGATAACAACAGGCTTGTATATATATATATATATATATATAAAATTAATATTGTAGGTTATATTCAAAGTAAAAACATGTATTGTAAAAGGCAGTCAAAGTGAAGGCTTTCGCTGTTCTAGGTGGAAGGGATTATTATAACTTTTTTTTTTGGGGGGGATGCTGCCGTTCAAACGCCATCAGGGTATTTAATAAATGTATTTAGGAAAAGTCAAGAACAGACTACTGCGTATCTTTCGCACACGCAGAGTAATTTACATTTTAAAAGTGAAAACCGTCAAAATGACTGCCATGGTGGGAACTTTGACTGCCCTTTAAAATACATGTTTTTAATTTGAATATAACATACTATATATATATATACAAGCCTGTTGTTATCTCTACTGGACCAGGCAGCCACCAATTCCTTCGTTTTGTACAAGGAATGCACCAGGAATATATCAGTAGGAGAGATTTCATCTTGAAGCTAGCCACAGAGCTTCGGCAGAAACATTTCGATCAGAAAACTGCAAAGCAGCAGCTCAACCTGGATTCAGAGCTACACAGAGTGACACGCAGAGAAAACCTGTTACTTTACTTTCATTTTAAATTACAAAATGCATATATTTTTACGTTTTGTATGTATATATAGATGATTACACACTACTTTCTTTAGAAATGTTTATTATAGTTTTTTATTTTTCAAAGTAGTGCTTTATATGTGGTATGTTAGAAAATAAACCTTTTTATGTTTAATTGTTCATTTAAATATGGGGTTTCGGCTGTGTAGATGTTTGATATGACGTGCATGATATTTTTTCTTTTATTTAATATTGATGTTGTTTAAAATATAACTGTCATAATGACTGCCTGCGTTGGTTTTAGGTGTGCGTATAACCACGGCGGTTCTTGTGTTAAAGGGACCGCGTTGGTTTTAGGTGTGCGTATAACCACGGCGGTTCTCGTGTTAAAGGGACTGCGTTGGTTTTAGGTGTGCGTATGACCACGGCGGTTCTCGTGTTAAAGGGACCGCGTTGGTTTTAGGTGTGCATATGACCACGGCGGTTCTCGTGTTAAAGGGACTGCGTTGGTTTTAGGTGTGCGTATGACCACGGCGGTTCTCGTGTTAAAGGGACTGCGTTGGTTTTAGGTGTGCGTATAACCACGGCGGTTCTCGTGTTAAAGGGACTGCGTTGGTTTTAGGTGTGCGTATAACCACGGCGGTTCTCGTGTTAAAGGGACTGCGTTGGTTTTAGGTGTGCGTATGACCACGGCGGTTCTCGTGTTAAAGGGACTGCGTTGGTTTTAGGTGTGCGTATAACCACGGCGGTTCTCGTGTTAAAGGGACTGCGTTGGTTTTAGGTGTGTGTATAACCACGGCGGTTCTCGTGTTAAAGGGACCGCGTTGGTTTTAGGTGTGCGTATAACCACGGCGGTTCTCGTGTTAAAGGGACCGTGTTGGTTTTAGGTGTGCGTATGACCACGGCGGTTCTCGTGTTAAAGGGACCGCATTGGTTTTAGGTGTGCGTATAACCACGGCGGTTCTCGTGTTAAAGGGACCGCGTTGGTTTTAGGTGTGCGTATAACCACGGCGGTTCTCGTGTTAAAGGGACCGCGTTGGTTTTAGGTGTGCGTATAACCACGGCGGTTCTCGTGTTAAAGGGACCGCGTTGGTTTTAGGTGTGCGTATAACCACGGCGGTTCTTGTGTTAAAGGGACTGCGTTGGTTTTAGGTGTGCGTATAACCACGGCGGTTCTCGTGTTAAAGGGACTGCGTTGGTTTTAGGTGTGCGTATGACCACGGCGGTTCTCGTGTTAAAGGCACATCCGATGCGGACACATGCATATTCTTTCCAGTTGTTAAAAACTCAAGTCCTTTGTATTTCTTTTTTAATACGTGTTCCAATCTGAATGCACGTTTTGCCTTTTTGTTTAACTATTATGAACAACCACCCGATCTGATTGAAATCAGTCGATTGAATGGGACATTGTCAAGCAAAAATCATCCCATAGGAATGGGCCATTAGGCTCCTAACAGGTAGAGTCGGTCCGGGTAAAGCACTTTAATGGACGTCGGATGTAGTAGCCGCTAGAGGGCGCTGAACAAGCGGTGTTGAAATAATAGTAAACTTTAATAGTAACTCAGTTAGGTTTAGGGGTAGAGATTAGGTTAGTTGTAGACATTAGGTTTACGGGTAGGGGGTAGATTTAGGGGTTAGGAAGCTAGTAGGTACCTACTGGCCCATTCCTATGGGATGATTCTTGCTTGATCACGTCCCATTCAATCGACTGATCTCAATCAGATCAGCTAGCGCAACAGTGTTTTTAAGCGCTGTTCACACTTGTATCAGTACAGTTTGTTTCGGTATAGAATATACCCGTACGAAACCACTTTCTGTCCTAACTCACTTTCCAGTACCGGTACAGTACAGATACAGATGCGATATACCTTTCCAAATTCATGTATGTTTAATTCGACAGTGTTGGGGTTCTGAACTCGTTTCCATGACGACCGCTGTCACATCTGTTAGAAGCGGATCCGTTGTTATGTAATACAGCATGTTTTCCCGTCCTGTCCATGTACAGTGTTTTGTTTTTGCCGCCATGTTCATTTCAATTAAATTGGATATTGCAGGTTCTACTGTAATTGTTAAGTAAAACATTACTGTGAAAGCACCAATACATCATGAACCTAAAGAAAGCAATGCAGATGAGGAATTGTTATGTGTTTAAGCATGGGCATGCATCAAACTCTTCAATACTGAACACTGAACTGAACAAATGAAAATATTCAGTTCTAATTACATTATTTCTCTTCAGTACTGTGGTATCACAGAGCTATCAAATATACTGTGGTCTTTATTTTGTAAACAGCAGACTTGGAACATGGAACACATATGCAATGTAATTCCTCAATAAATAATAAGAATACACATTTCTATTGAGGTTAAATAAACATTTCTATTGAGGTTCCAATGTGATTGAGTGTTTTTATTGTTTTGCTGTGTTTTTTATATTTGAAGCTTTCCCTTATGAAGGCGATTAATAGAAAGTCTTCTCTTTCTAATGCAGAGTCTGCTGTGATGGGGGAGAGAGGGCTGCTCATCCTTCTGCTTGCAGGTGGGTTTCCTTTATTTCTGTTTTTCTCACTGTTTGCTTTGATATTTCCCACATTCCCTGCTGGTATGTTACACATTATTTTCCATGTATCTGGAGAGGTTCCCAGTCCTCTGGTGTTCAGTCTCCCTGTCACAGGGTGTGTGTGTGTGTTTGTGTGTGTGTGTGTGTTTGTGTGTGTGTGTGTGTGTGTGTTTGTTTAGGGGGTGGGGGTTGGCAGGGAGGGAGGGGGTTACATTTCTCCCTGTCAGATCACATGGGAATGTGGCTGGAGCTGACAAGTGAATACATGATTATGTGATTAATTAGGCTCCAGACATGGGTGTATAAAATAGGTATTCACGAGTGGTAATTAGTAAGGACACAGACCTTCTATCTATCTACATAAGATGGTCAATTCCACTGATTTAACATGGGAACTTCCATCCATGCCTAATGCTGTCTAGGTCATTCAAAATGATCTCGACAGCATTCAGAACTGGGCAGACACATGGCAAATGACATTTAATAGAGAAAAGTGTAAAGTACTGCATGCAGGCAATAAAAATGTGCATTATTAATATCATATGGGAGATACTGAAATTGAAGAAGGAATCTATGAAAAAGACCTATGTGGGGAAGCTATAAAAAAGGCCAACAAGATGCTCAGATATATTGTGAAAAGTGTTGAATTTAAATCAAGGGAAGTAATGTTAAAACTTTACAATGCATTAGTAAGACCTCATCTAGAATATTGTGTTTAGTTCTGGTCACCTTGTTACAAAAAGGATATTGCTGCTGTAGAAAGAGTGCAAAGAAGAGCGAGCAGAATTATCCCGGGTTTAAAAGGCATGTCGTATGCAGACAGGCTAAAAGAATTGAATCTATTCAGTCTTGAACAAAAAAGACTACACAGTGATTCTATTCAAGCATTCAAAATTCTAATAGGTATTGACAACGTCAACCCAGGGTACTTTTTTGACCTGAAAAAAGAAACAAGGACCAGGGGTCACAAATTCATTCAATTGTGACAACACAGTAAAAAAATAGTAATATCTCCCTTTTCAATTTTCCACGGAATATAAGTTTTACAACTCCTGAATTCAGCTTTTTATTTATATATAGTAGATGCTGCTTGGTAGCCATCAAAAAGTTGTCATTATCTGAGAGTTGTTAAGAGAAAAACCATAGGATAGGATTGGTTCCTTTAAAAAAATTTAAAAACCAAAAGTTGTCTTTATCAGAGTTGCTAATAAGTGGCATCTATTGTATAAATTATATATCTGTGTTTAATGTTTATCTGTGTGAATTGACATAATGTCTGATGATTTGAATTGGGATCAATATAAATTGTTTCGGATTTAATTCTATGTTAATACCCTTAAAGCAACTGCTTCATTTAAAAAGACGTACATTTCTGTCTCTTTTTTAAGATGATCAGCATGTATTTATATTCTTAGCTCAGTTCTCAGTTAATGGTTGCAATTCATGACTGAACAGTTTTGAATACTCTAACAATAGTAGTTCTTAATGTATGTTATGTATGCTTTACATATATCCTTGTGACGCGGTACTCCCCGCCCCTGTGCATGTTTTCCATTAATTTGTATGTTTATGTCTTGTTGTTATGATTTAGGTATTTTAGATATGAAGGCGCTGTTTTGATTTAAGGACGAGGGAGATTCCGTCCGCCGTTTATTTGTTATTGTTTTGTATTTTTAAATACCTCGTGGGAATGCGTGACTGTGAGCTAGTAATTATTTAATTAGCATCATTATTATACTCGTGCAGACTATGGCCGAGGGGCAGGCCAGGCCTTAGTGATAGGCAGAGTCTGCTAATGCCTAGGGCGACGAAATTCAGGGGGCGGCAAAATTATTATTATTGTTTTTTAGTTTTGTTAACGGAACCTGCATCACATTTGTGTTGGCTTGCCACGTGCCGCGCATCAGTGTTTATACTGTAGTGATCTGTACGGAGTGTTTTGTGTCTATGTCCTGAGTGCCTGTGCGTGTGAGCGAGTGCACCTGTGGAGGTGGAGGAGCGGGATCGAGGCGTGACCTCAGGGTGCTTGTGTGAATGTTGTCCAATCGTATTTTTGTTTGTCCCTCGGTTCGATGTTTTGTTTTAAATCTATTACACATTACCTTCTTTTGTTTCAAAGCATGTTGTGTTTGGATTATATGGCAATATTATATAAAAAGAAGCTGAATTTAGTGTGACAGCTAAATTAGTCAGGATTTGTGAGATTAATTTAAATGTTTTGCTTTGCTTTTGGACAAAATGAGATATGTTAATGGTGTTGTTTTTTTTCTTTATCAGGGTTTTGTGTGCCTGCATACAACCAGATCAGAAAACACGTGTTTGTGGAAACTGTGAAGAGCTGGTCTGAAGCTCAGAGCTACTGTAGAGAGAATTACATAGACCTGGCCACTGTGCGCAGCCAGGAAGAAGCAGAGCAGCTCTTAAATATTACAGGAGCTTCTCTCAGGGATTCCTGGATCGGGCTGTATCGTGATGACACACAGAACTGGCAGTGGTCTAACAGCGATGACGTCATCTACTCCAACTGGAGGGCAGACGTGTTCTGTGCTTCAGTCAATTCAGACGGAAAGTGGATTGATTTACCCTGCAACCTTCAGAAAGCCTTCATGTGCTACAAAGGTAAAGACGTAATTGTCGCGATATTGCAATTGATTATTCATTTATTTTAGTTCTTATAATTATTAAGCATCCCTGTGAGGGGAGCTTGTATGGGTTTGAAAATCTTGAAAATCTAATATCTCAAACTATTACAGCTTTCAAATATTTAAGACCCTGGCTCTTGCCTATTGCTCTATTCATCACTCTTCCCAAATCCTATCTCCAGTCCCTCGTGTCTCCTTATATTCCCTCTCGCCCTCTCCGCTCATCCTCTACTGGCCAACTTGTTATGCCTTCTCTTCACTCTCCTTCCTCCCGTCCTTGCTCCTTCTCTTCGCTCTCCTTCCTCCTGTGCTCGCTCCTTCTCTTCACTCTCCTTCCTCCCGTGCTCGCTCCTTCTCTTCACTCTCCTTCCTCCCGCGCTGCTCCTTCTCTCCAATCTCCTTCCTCCTGTGCTCGCTCCTTCTCTTCACTCTCCTTCCTCCCGTGCTCGCTCCTTCTCTTCACTCTCCTTCCTCCTGTGCTCGCTCCTTCTCTTCGCTCTCCTTCCTCCTGTGCTCGCTCCTTCTCTTCGCTCTCCTTCCTCCCGTGCTCGCTCCTTCTCTTCGCTCTCCTTCCTCCTGTGCTCGCTCCTTCTCTTCGCTCTCCTTCCTCCCGTGCTCGCTCCTTCTCTTCACTCTCCTTCCTCCCGTGCTGCTCCTTCTCTTCACTCTCCTTCCTTCCGTGCTGCTCCTTCTCTTCACTCTCCTTCCTCCCGTGCTGCTCCTTCTCTTCGCTCTCCTTCCTCCCGTGCTCACTCCTTCTCTTCGCTCTCCTTCCTCCCGTGCTGCTCCTTCTCTTCACTCTCCTTCCTCCCGTGCTGCTCCTTCTCTTCGCTCTCCTTCCTCCCGTGCTGCTCCTTCTCTTCGCTCTCCTTCCTCCTGTGCTCGCTCCTTCTCTTCACTCTCCTTCCTCCCGTGCTGCTCCTTCTCTTCACTCTCCTTCCTTCCGTGCTGCTCCTTCTCTTCACTCTCCTTCCTCCCGTGCTGCTCCTTCTCTTCACTCTCCTTCCTTCCGTGCTGCTCCTTCTCTTCACTCTCCGTCCTCCCGTGCTGCTCCTTCTCTTCGCTCTCCTTCCTCCCGTGCTCACTCCTTCTCTTCGCTCTCCTTCCTCCCGTGCTGCTCCTTCTCTTCGCTCTCCTTCCTTCCGTGCTGCTCCTTCTCTTCGCTCTCCTTCCTCCCGTGCTGCTCCTTCTCTTCACTCTCCTTCCTCCTGTGCTCGCTCCTTCTCTTCACTCTCCTTCCTCCCGTGCTCGCTCCTTCTCTTCGCTCTCCTTCCTCCCGTGCTCGCTCCTTCTCTTCGCTCTCCTTCCTCCCGTGCTGCTCCTTCTCTTCGCTCTCCTTCCTCCCGTGCTCGCTCCTTCTCTTCACTCTCCTTCCTCCTGTGCTCGCTCCTTCTCTTCACTCTCCTTCCTCCCGTGCTCGCTCCTTCTCTTCACTCTCCTTCCTCCCGTGCTGCTCCTTCTCTTCACTCTCCTTCCTCCCGTGCTCGCTCCTTCTCTTCGCTCTCCTTCCTCCCATGTTCACTCCTCTGGCAACTCTGACCTCTGCAGACAGGTTACATATGAACAGCAGCTTGAAGCTCTTGTCTACATTGTCCCCTGGATGTGCTTCACCTGCATAGTAAAGGAGTTTCAGTTCCTTGTAGAAGTCTCTCGGGTCCTCATCCTTCTTACATTGTCTGAGACAGGCTGTGTGCAGGGCTGTGCAGGGATCGCCATACTTGGAGCATTTCCCTGTTAAGGCAGTGCACGGTTTCTCAAAGATTTTCCTGGTCTCAGCTGACAATGCAGATGTCCACTCCAGTGCTGTTTCTACAAGTGTGAGAGAGCAGTCTGGCCTTATTCAGATCACTTGTCAGTCCCCAATCGTCGATAATGTCCTGGATATGACTGGTGTGTCCCTCAGTGGTGATGCTCTTTTTAGCTGCAGGTAGTTGATGCTAACTTGTGATGTAAACCATTAGTTCTCAGTTCAGGTTGGCGTGCTTCACCATTGCACATTGCAGAGTTGTAGACTGGGCTCTAGGCTCTCCAGGGACTTTCCTTCTTGGTTGTGCAGTGTATTCAGGAAGTGAGGTTACGCTCTGTCACAAGGCTGGCTGAGTGGTGACACGTCAGACCCGGAAGAAACAGACAGACAGAGACGGTGAGGTTGGTGAAGCTGAGCACTTGGTTGTGCTCAGCATTTAATAAACAAAACAAAAGAACACAAAAAACAGGACACGGCACTTACGCCAAAATAAATATATAAACAAAATGCACTAACACACAAAACAAGCGGACGAACGTTTAAACAAGTATCGTGCTGGCACTTCCAGCACACTGTAGCAATTGTTATTCTTTACTTTAGCTTTTATTTCTCCTTCTTTCTCACCCGTTCTCCACTCACGAACACCCAACCCCGAGTGAGTCAAACGTGCATCTATATATACTGTTGTGCTGGGATTCAATTACTAATTAATTATTCACTTGAATCCCAGCAGGTGAATTAATTCTGTGCAACCCCGTGCTCACATACTATACTTTAAATGCATATCCCGTGTACCAATCTCTATACACCAACATTAACACACGCAACATACAACACATAACACACAAATGCACACAGGGGCGGGGCACATTGCCACACGCTCTTAGCAGTGCTTGGAACAGTTTCTTGGAGACGTTGGCCTGTCCTGGAGCCGTGCAACTTCCCTGTTAATTCCAAGAAAAAGTATTTGAGTTGAAATCATTTATTTCTTAGCCAATGCCCTTATCCAGGGTGACTTACAATTGTTATAAGATATTGCATTATTTTTATATACAATTACCCATTTATACAGTTGGGTTTTTACTGGAGCAATCTAGGTAAAGTACCTTGCTCAAGGGTACAGCAGCAGTGTCCCCCACCAGGGATTGAACCCACGACCCACCGGTCAAGAGTCCAGAGCCCTAACCACTACTGGTTAGGCTGCAAATCTCTGCTTTTGCTTTCTCGAGCTCCTCCTCTCCATGTTCTAGCTCTGCGTGGAGCCTGGGAATGTCCTCCTCTTGTTGCAGCAGCGTGCTTAGTGGTTTATTTGATGCTCCATCTGTTGCTGGAGATCTTCGATCTGTTTCTCTCTATTCTGTAAATCCTCGGCTGCAGTGCTTAGGTCAAGTTCACCCACTCACCTCTTTAATCTTGTTACATCATAAGTAAGGGAGGAAGTTAGGGTTTTTCTTCTGGACCATGTACTTTTGGATTTCAACATCTTTGAGGGCCTGTCGCCCCTGACAGCAGCATAGTGTCAACTCTGGATGCAGATCTCATCTTTGAGGGCCTGTCGCCCCCGACAGCAGCATAGTGGCAACTCTGGATGCAAATCTCATCTTTGAGGCCCTGTCGCCCCCGACAGCAGCATAGTGGCAACTCTGGATGCAGATCTCATCTTTGAGGCCCTGTCGCCCCCGACAGCAGCATAGTGGCAACTCTGGATGCAGATCTCATCTTTGGTTTTGCCTCCAACGCCGCCACCAGCAGAGGGAGCATGCCTGCTGGTTCCTCTGCTGCTGCCGTCCCGAGAGCCAGAGTGGGTGGAGCTGCCGTCCCGAGAGCCAGAAGAGGTGGAGCTGCCATCCCGAGAGCCAGAGGGGGTGGAGCTGCCGTCCCGAGAGCCAGAGGGAGTAGAGCTGCCATCCCGAGAGCCAGAGGGGGTGGAGCTGCCGTAACGAGAGCCAGAAGGAGAGAGGGCTGAAGCCCCTCAGCAGCCCTTGCACATGCTGCTGAGAGGAGTTCAGGGGAGGCGCACCCGACTACGACCGCTAGACCGCTAGAATGGCCACAGCCACCAAAGCCAATGCCGGAGTGTCTGGAACTGTTGGACCTGGAGGAGCTGGAACTGCCATTGTCGGAGTGGCCACCGTCTCCGCCTGTTGTTCCAGAAGGTCCGCCATCTCCGCCTGCTGTTCGTGAGGGGTCGCCGTTCCTGCCTCGTCCACCAGAGGGAGATGGGCCGCCATTCCTGCCTCCGCCACCAGAGGGAGACGAGCTGCCGTCCCCGCCTCCGCCACCAGAGGAAGATGGGCCGCCGTTCCCGCCTCCGGCACCAGAGGGAGACGGGCCGCCATTCCTGCCTCTGCCACCAGAGGGAGACGGGCTGCTGTTCCCGCCTCTGCCACCAGAGGGAGACGGGCCGCTGCTCCCGCCTCCGGCACCAGAGGGAGATGGGCCGCCATTCCTGCCTCTGCCACCAGAGGGAGACGGGCTGCTGTTCCCGCCTCTGCCACCAGAGGGAGACGGGCCGCCGCTCCCGCCTCCGGCACCAGAGGGAGACGGGCCGCCGCTCCCGCCTCCGGCACCAGAGGGAGACGGGCCGCCGTTCCTGCCTCCGGCACCAGAGGTGCCACCAGCATTGCTCCTGCTGGAGGGTACAGGTTTCCTACCAGCGTTCGCATGCTTGGAAGGTCCGGGGCCCCCGCTATTGAAGAAAGCTTGGGGGATCCGACATCAACCCCGCCCACCACCGCCCGCTGAAATAGCCCACCCAAGGGACATAAGGGGACTCTTGGGGGGAGGGCCTGGGTTCAAAGGAGGGGGGGGGGGTCTGCGTACTTTGTACGTGGGGGGAGATGTGTGGCAGAGCAGGGCTCTGCCCTTGGAAATACTGGAAGGGATGGTTAGTTAAATTCTCCTCCCTGCCCAGGTTGATTGCGTCAGGTGGGAGCAATCAATTATTCAGTTATCACCCAGCCACCTGGCATAAATGGAGGCCTCAGCCTCCCATTAGGAAGGAGAGTTCTAGAAGAAGAGGAAGTAAGAGTGGGTTTTTGTGTGCGCTGTTTTTGTTCGTTTTGGTGAACCAGTGAAGGCAAAGCCCAGCCTGGAAGCCGTGTTTTTGTAAGTTTCATTTTGTGTTTATTTTGTGTCTGAGAAACCTTTTTGTTTGGCCCTGGTGCCGGTTTATTTTGTATTTTTGTATTAAAAGCTTTATTTTTGAACTTTTCACACTGTCTCTGAGTCTCAACCTCTGTCATCCTGTCACAACCCTGTTACAAAATAGCGCTCTGTAACGTTAGCTAACACTCTCAGGAGCTGACTCTGTGGACGTGTCAAAATGGGGTGAACTAGCAGTGTGCAAAGTGCGGTCACATTTCACCCAGATATCTGTGTTAAGTACATGATTGTCTAGGCTTGTAGTCATTGTTAATGTGTAAATCTTGTTTGCTTTAAAAAAGTGACGTTTTTCATACGTTTCCACACGTTCAAGAAGTAAACAGTCTTATAGTTCTCATAGTTACCCCTGCACAGTTAAAAAAAGGGGGGAAAGTGACATTAACTTTATTATTATTATTATTATTATTATTATTATTATTATTATTATTACAATTACTATTAGTATTATTAAAATAAAACATGACAGGCTACCTCAAATGTTGCTCGCTCCATCTGAAAATGAGTTTTAAATGCAGCATTGGTGTAGTAGGCTCCATCACAACATTCTCAACGTCATCTTCTACCGTCACTGAACTGTTTGAGTTCACTGCTGTCACAGTCGCTAACGCCGCAATATTCATTGCTGAGTATACTGTCATGTAGGCATGATGCTGTCTGTCTTCCAGAAACTCCTGCAAAACTAACCCCATTGCAACTTTGTCCTCCATTTTTGAAAACGTTGGCTAACATACCGTTCAATAAGACCCAACTTCCTCCTCGTAGAGCCACAAAAAAGAGTTCTGCTTATTGAACGCAGGAATCCAAAGTGGCTGAGATGCGGAAGTAACTTTTATGATGCGTGACCATGAAGACGTGAAGTTCTATAGTATAATAATCGATCAAAACATGTACTTGACTGTGGACAAGACACAGTTTTTTTTAAATTGTAGGATTGATGAAAACACAAAGTTTGTTATGGGTTCAGAGCCAGCTCACCTCCACAGCTCCCAGCCTCTCAGCTGCTGTTTGTTTGTGTTCACAGAGACCAGCAACATCACTGAGAGATACACCCTGATTGAAGAACTGAAAACCTGGACTGAAGCTCAGCAGTACTGTAGAGAACACCACACCGACCTCGGCAGTATAAAGAACGCCAGTGAAAATGAAGACCTAGTGAAGAAAGCGCAGGGCAAGCCCTTCTGGATAGGCCTGTTCAATGAGCCCTGGAAGTGGTTACACCAGGGGGATAACTACACATTTCACAACTGGACATATTGGGAACCAAATAATTGGGGAGGCAATCAAAACTGTGTGGTGATGAGACAGACTGGTGAATGGATCGACTATGGCTGCAACTTTCAGTTGCCCTTCTTCTGCTGTGATGGTGAGGACCCTGTTTCCATGACCTTCATCACTCATGCCAGAATGTTACTCATGTTATAGTACAGACCACAAGCATGATGTTAGTATATTTATTATCACCATACAGTTGTACTAGTGTCCTACATTCTTACAAGACCAATAATCTGTGACTGTTGGTTCCATTTCCAGTGTAAATCTTTTCTGTGAAGAACACGTTTTCGCTCATCTTTATTGTGCTGTCCCCTCTCCCCAGGCGGCTCCTCTGGTCAGTGTTTCTATGAAGGAACTGGGAAGATATGGCAGGGAGCTCAGAGCTACTGCAGAAACCAAGGCAGAGACCTGCCCACCATTCATGACCAGGCCAGAGTTAATAAGCTTATAGGTCTTATACCTTCAACTAGTAACTGGTATCACTGGATCGGACTGTATCATGACAAAGAGAACTGGCAGTGGTCCAGTGGAGGTGATGTCATTTACTCCAACTGGGAACCATACCTCTTCTGTGCTTCAGTCAATTCAGAGGGAGAGTGGGAGGATTCATTCTGCAGTCAGGGAAACTATTTCATGTGCTACAGCGGTGAGTTGAGATTCAATTCCTTTGTTAATGAAACAGCTGACTGGACTGGGGGATGAAGTCAGGTCCCCTGGATACTGCACAAGGGCCGTAATCTTGAAACGTTCAAAAGAAGAAACATCTTTTTATTATTAAGAAAAATGTTAAGACAATGTGTTATTCATAACAAGGTTTCTTAGATTGTTCTTCCTTCAAAAGACACTTAAGAACATGTGTATTCTTCAAAGAAATGTTCTTATTGTTTTGTTTAGATTGTTTATATTCCAGTCAGCAAAATCAAATATGTAGCCCTTATTAGATATGTAGAAGAAATATGTTTAGCAGTTAAATAACTATTTGTATTAGAATAAAAGGTGATAAAGAGGGTTGTAGTTTTGCTGTATTATGTGTAGTGGGCTGAACCTCACATGACTGATTCATTTGTTATGCAAATGGGGTCTGACAGGTATTCTGCAATATATAAAAGTTGCATCTCCCTGTTACAAGTTATTTTCAGTCACCACAGGCAAATGATCTGACAGACTTTGATACACAGCTAATAGCACAGCAGGTGCTCGGTTAGCAGGTGCTTCCCTAACCAACACTAGACTACATAAATGCCATGTTTCATGAGGTACAGCCTCCACAGTGATGAGCCAGTCTTGTTGTTCGTGACAAATGTATTTCTCTTCTAAACAGTTTTATTTCCCCACTTTGCTATTAAATACTTTTCAGACATAAACTAAAGAGACTCCCATGCACTGCTAGAGATGTTGCTTTTCATGACCTTGATAGCTGAGCCAGGTGTGACTCGGGTTCAGTCACTATACAACAGGAGAGCCAGCTCACCTCCACAGATGACATTGATTTTGATCTGCTGTTTGTGTTCACAGAGACCAGCAACATCACTGAGAGATACACCCTGATTAAAGAACTGAAAACCTGGACTGAAGCTCAGCAGTACTGTAGAGAACACCACACCGACCTCGTCAGTATAAAGAACGCCAGCGAAAACAAAGAAATAGTGAAGAAAGCGCAGGGCAAGACCTTCTGGATAGGCCTGTTCAATGAACCCTGGAAGTGGTCACACCAGGGGGACAACTACACATTTCACAAGTGGAACAAATGGGAACCAGACAACTTGGGAGGGGATGAGAACTGTGTGATGATGAGTAAGACTGGTGGATGGACTGACACTGGCTGCAACTCTCAGAAGTCCTTCTTCTGCTGTGAGGGTGAGGACCCTATTCAGACTGTGTTCTCATTTAATTCAGTGATCTTCAATAGGTCCTGGTGGTGACAAATCTAGCAGTTTCCACTTTGAGAATCAATCACAGGCTCCCTGCTCAGGCTGATGGGATGGTCAATATCCTTCCAGAGGTAATGGGGTGATGTGGATTGCAGCTATCAGTACAAATTATTCTGCTGTGACTGAAGGCTCCCTGTTCAGTCTGTGCTTTTGTTCAGCTCAGTGTTTGTACCCCAGTCTGTGAGCAGGGACTTAGAGGCTCAGTCCATCTGATCCTATAGTAGCTGTCTGACCTCCAGAGCAGGGCAGGGTGTAGCCTAGAGATCTGAAGAACAAGAAACCAGCCCGGTCATTAAGAGTGTGAGAGGGAGCAGCTACCCCTCATTGTTATACCCAGGAGAGACGTGTGCTGTGATATACATTCTTACTGTCTATTTATTATATTTATTTGAAAACAATAAATCATGTCATTGTCAGCATTGTCCTGGTGGAGACAGCAGCATAGACACAGTTTCATTGAAATGCATTTGAACAATACACTTGAAACAGGAAACACTAAATCTTGTTGTTGTGTGTTTTCTTTACAGATTCAGACCCCACAAGCCCCCCTTCCACTCCGGTCTCTCAAGGTATGCAGTGTAATCACTTCAGTGGATTCAGAACCACTGCAGGAATCTGGCTTTGTTATAAACTTTCTTTTTTCTCTTTTTTTCTTGTTACAGAAGGAGAATCCTCGAGCCCCCCTTCCACTCCGCTCTCTCAAGGTAAGTGCAGTTTGAAGATGGCAGTTTGTTCAGTGTGATTGACAGCCCTCACCATGAGTTATAAATGAATCTCAGTGTTGTTATCAACCTCACTAATTTAACAGGGAGTTCACCATTGTATCAGTTCAATTTGAATGTGGCTTTGTAATAAATTACTTATTGTTTGATTGTATTAGTATTTATTTATTGTCCTGGTGGAGACAGCAGCATAGACACAGTTTCATTTAAATGCATTTGAACACTACACTTGAAATAGGAAACACTAAGGGGTAGATGCACTAAGGTGGGCCAGTCGCAGCGCAAACATGCTGCAATTTGCATTTTCGTTGCCACAGTTCCCAAAATATCCATTTTGTCATATGTACTAAGAGAAAATATGTTGATGAAAAGAGCCGCAATATACTAATTTAAATATTATGTGCTTCATCTTAGCGAGATCTCTAGCGAGAGTTGTGCGACATTCTTTCAAATAAAATAGCGGGAGTTGAGTTGTGGTTTGCTGCAGCAGAGGGTGCCCTAACATTTATAAATGTTATACATTGAAGGGTGCAAGAATCAAAATAACATTGTTTTTGTTAAATGTGAACGTCATCTGTACAATGCAGTGTTCCTTCTTCATTTTACATATTTTAATACTGTTACATTTATATATATAAAATGAAAGGCAGTTTGATCACATCAGATTCTATAGTGGGGCCCCAACCTTCACCCCCAAAAAGCTTTTCATAATCATACAGTAGCCCCTCACTAAACCGGATATGTTTGTCCGACATAAGGAGGTGTCGGGTTTAAATACAATACAATACAATCGCACACACATACAATTACAGTTCTCAATGTATTTTAAATATAAATCATTGCGCTGAAATAACACTAATGTGTTTTTGGTAGGCTACACATTACATTATGTAAAAATATAAATCTGTACAGTAGGTCTATACAGTACACAGTACAGTAGTAAAATCAATGAATACCAGGCGCACTTTTTTGTAATTTAGCCTACTGGTAACACAAAATAAATCATGCCGCTGCATTGTACACATTGGTGTACAATGCAAATAAGATTATTTTAAAACAAAACTAAATCATTTTAGCGTGTTTTTTTATTATTTTTAACTTGGTCTACTTAGTAGCCTAGAAAATTAACACACAATAGATCATGGTCCTATACAGATGCTCAGAATGAGCTGGAGGGGTTAGTGGCACATGTGTGCAGTCTATTGCTCCCAGCACGCTGGGAAAACCAGAAATGTCATAGAAATTTGTTTTCAAGACTTGTAAATACACCCTAACTTTAGTGAAAATTAGGTACTTGGGTGTTTGTCTTAAAAAATACATTGAGAACAACTGGCAACGCACAAGAAAAAGCGGACTGGGAAATGCCAGCAACAATTGCAACTGTTTAAAACATGCTTTCAAAATATATGTGTTTTCTTTACAGATTCAGACCCCACAATCCCCCCTCCCACTCCAGTCTCTCAAGGTATGCAGTGTAATTATTTCAGTGGATTCAGAACCACAGCAGCAATCTGGCTTTTTTATAAACTTTCTTTTTTTCTCTATTTCTTGTTACAGAAGCAGAATCCTCGAGCCCCTCTTCCACTCCGCTCTCTCAAGGTAAGTGCAGAGTAATCACTTCAGTGTGATTCACAAACCACAGTAGCATTGCAATCTCATGTGTCATGTGAACCACTAGACCTATTGAAGCCATGTGAGATTTGTGTGCAAAAATAATGTGAAAGCTGAACCTAGCGTGAGGCAACTTCCTGACTGCCACCAGGTCCCTGCAGTGCAACTCAGGGCATCTAAACCACTCACTGTAGACGTGTCATGTTGAATACTGTTGACAACTGCCCTAACGTTAGACACTCATCTAAATATCTAAACACAAGAGTTGATCTTTGAAAGTCTACCTCTACACGTCTGCTTCTTGTGTTCTAGGTATCAGCACCTCACCTGAGCCCTGCACTTAACTCACATTCTGTGCTGCCCATTACAGACGACGTGGGTCTTATTGTTTTACATGGGGTTTATTTAATTATTCAGCTCAGTGTTTGTACCCCAGTCTGTGAGCAGGGACTCAGAGGCTCAGTACATCTGATCCTACAGTAGCTGTCTGACCTCCTGCACTCAGATGATTTTCTCATCAGTAGGCTATGCTGCAGTATCTACAGGTAACACTGTTTATACTGTTGAAAATTGCCCTAACATTAGACACTCATCTAAACATCTAAGCACAAGAGTTCATCCTTGAAAATCTACCTCTACAGGTCTGCTTCTTGTGTTCTAGGTACCAGCACTAGGTACTCAAGTTCAGCGTTTCCTCTAAGGTTAAAATGCGCACATTTTACACAGTAACTGGCAACAACTCAGTTTACTAACTTTTACAAGTTATCAAATATCAACCTCACTCGAGACTCCAACATCTCATTTTGAGAGCATTCGTGCAAAGCATTATCATAAGCATATTTGCGTGTGTCTTGCAGGTGATTCTCTGATTTCCCTGTTAAAATGCACGTCACATTAGTACAGAGCTCGCTCGGGCTGCAGTGAATCCAGTAGTGCAGGGCGGGTGAAGCAGGCGTCTGGAGATTCTGCCTCTATGGAGAGGGCTGACCGGTGCTGCTTAGGAACGTCGCAGTTTTGAACTCATCGTATAATTGAAAACTTATTTGAAGCATAGGTTACTATTTAGAAGTATAAATAGTCAACATAAATTAACATAAATAAAAATCACAATACTCAAACCATGAAAGTATTTGTTTTATTTCCCTTTTAAAAAAACGACCATTTCAGAAATATCATCATATAAAGCATTTAGAAACTGGTAAATATGCGATCAAAATATTAATTTAGAGTTGAAAATACACATGTAAGTGTGTATTAATTGAAGACGACATACCACGTGCATTTGTTTGCAAGTTGAGTTTAGGTGACTTCACTCACGTGTCTCTGCTGCTGAAACTCAACATGACAGCTGCACCAACGAAGAAAAAAAGGCAATGTTTCAGTGAAAGACAGAGCTAAAACAAAATTTGATTATCTCTATGAGGATGGTGGGACACTATTGTTCAAGTTTTGCTGCCGTTGATCATGTATGATGTAATATCCTTGATGATACCTTAAAGGATTTACTCGACACAGTATTGCATGAACAAAACGTGATTTATTTTCGGGTGATCGCCATCTTAACACTCAGTAAACTGAATACAACATCCGGAACCCCAGGCTAGTAACACTTGTCTCTAACTTACATCTAGTAACCACTAGATGTCAGTATCTAACCATTACAGCCTAACACTGTTCAATTATAATGTATACCAAATACATTACACTCCTCCCCCTTAGACTTTTAACCCTTAACACAGCAGTTTAATAATTGTTTTTCTAAATTGCCAATTCAAACCTAGTAAGGTAGAGGTAGACTACTCTGCCTTACAACAAGCCCAGGGGATTATTCTGCCCCTTTCTTGATGGAACTTGTTAAGAATAGGAGTGCCTAAATACTACAAATTCAGTCTCTTTGGTGCACTCCTAACTCTCCCTGGCCATCTACGAACAGGTGTTTCCCTCGCAGCTACTTCAGAAGTGAAGGAGTTCTTCTAGGAATTACTACAGGTTCAACAGTCTCAGTTGCATGTTTTGGTTCCTCCCCCTCTGGTGTTGAAACTGGCACAGTAGGTTTGATTTCCTCTGAAACAGCTGGCGTGGCTGGTAACTGACTGACTACTTCAGGCAGTGAAAACTCCATAGACAACGGCAGTTCAGTTTGTTGCTCAAGTGCCTTTGCAGGTTTACCAAGCACATTCTCCCTTTTAACTAGTAGGTGATCGATGTGGACTGTACGTCTCCTCAGTCCCTCTTGAATTAAGTATGTCACTGGACCCATGCGTTTAATGACTGTTGCACCATTCCATTTTTCTCTTCCCCCCCGGAAATTTCGACCCAGTACTTCTTGTTGAGGTGTAAGCTCTCTCAGTGACAATGTGCCTTTGTCATGATGTAACTTCTGTAACTCCTGTTTGTTTTCCACAGTCGTAGCGAGATGTGGTTTAAGCAGGGTGAAGCGTGTTCTGAGCTGACGCTTTAAAAACAATTCTGCAGGAGAGCGTCCCGTCACAGTGTGCGGTGTGCTCCGGTACATCAGCAGGAAGTTCGCCAAGCGATGGTGTAATGGAACTGCTTTCCTACCTTGATCCCCATTGATCACTTGCTTCAAAAGAGCTTGTTTCAGTGTTTGAACTGACCTCTCTGCAGCCCCGTTTGATGCAGGGTGGTAAGCAGGCACTAGAGTCTGTTTAATTCCATTCCACTTTAGAAATTTTTCAAATTCAGATGAGATAAACTGCGGTCCGTTGTCTGAAACTACTTCTTCAGGTAAGCCATAAGAAGCAAACAGTCCCCGTAGCACTTCAATGGTCCTGGTTGCTGTGGTTGTTGACATGTGGAAAACTTCCATCCACTTAGAATGACTATCAATCACCACCAAGAAATGCTCCTTGTCCTTCTCTGCAAAGTCGATATGTATCCTCTGCCATACTCTGGTAGGCCATTTCCACGGGTGCAAAGGAGCAACAGCTGGCATCTTGCGTACCGCCATACAGGTTCTACAGCTCTGTACCGTCCGTTCTATATCCGCATCCAACGCAGGCCACCACAGATAAGACCTAGCCAAAGCCTTCATACGACAAATACCTGGGTGTTCTTCATGCAGGTCGTTTAGTAATCCCTCTCTGTATACAGGTGGTATAACAACTCGCATTCCCCACAGTATACAGCCTTGCTCTGCTGAGAGCTCATTTCTCCTTGTGACATATGGGCGTAGAGCTTCATCCGCCACACAATTTGGCCAGCCATGCATTGTATAATCCCACACTTTAGACAGTAGTGGATCTTTTCTTGTGGCCTCTGCAATGTGTTTAGCATCTACTGGTAACTCCTCAACATAGGAAAAATAAAAGACATTACCTTCTTCCACTGTGTTTGCAGTGTCTTGCCCTGGCAATCTGGAGAGAGCATCTGCATTGGCATGGTCCGCAGACTTGCGATATTCAATGTCATAGGTGTATGCTAACAAAATCAAAGCCCAACGTTGCATTCTTAAAGCTGCCAATGTGGGAATTGATGATTTTGATCCCAATATTGTCAGAAGTGGTTTGTGATCAGTAAGCAAGTTGAATTTACGTCCGTACAGGTATTTATGGAATTTCTTTACTCCATAAATGATGGCGAGTGCTTCCTTCTCCACCTGTGCATATCTCTTTTCTGCATCAGTCAGCGTTCTTGAGGCAAAGGCGATCGGCCTTTCTTCTCCATTTTCCATAATGTGTGATATAACCGCTCCCACTCCATATGGTGAAGCATCACATGCTAATCTCAAAGGTAACCCTGTATCATAATGAACCAGGACCTTACTGTTCAGTAGCTGCTGTTTCCCTTTTTTAAAAGCTATGTCACATTCAGGTGTCCATCTCCATGGTACATCCCGCCGTAACAACTCATGTAATGGACGCAGAGTGGTTGACAGGTTTGCTAAAAATCTTCCATAATAGTTCAAGAGACCCAGAAATGAACGTAGTTCCGTCAGGTTTTTAGGCTTTGGTGCCTCTGTGATTGCTTTCACTTTTTCTGATGTTGGATGCAACCCTTCAGCATCGATCAGATGTCCTAAGTACTTGACACTCTCTTGCATGAATTTACATTTAGACAGTTTTACTCGCACACAATATTGCTCCAGTCGTCCTAGCACTACATCTAAAGTCTTCAGATGCTCTTCCTTGGAACTGGCAGTGACAAGAATGTCATCGAGGAAACATACAACATGGTCTAAGCCTTGTAGAATCTGATCCATGACAGCTTGAAAGATTGAAGGTGCGCTGGAAACACCATAAGAAAGACGGTGATATCTGTACAGCCCACGGTGTGTGTTTATTGTCAGATATTTCTCTGAATCTGGATCCAGCTGGAGCTGCTGGTACGCATGTGAAAGATCCAATTTACTAAACAAAGTCCCTCCAGCAAGAGTGGCAAACAAATCCTGCGTGTTTGGTAACGGATACATTTCTTCTTCCACACTCTGATTGATGGTGACTTTATAATCCCCACAAATGCGAATAGATTTATCTGATTTTGGTACTACGACAATTGGTGCAGCCCAATCACTTCTGTCTACCTTGGAAATGATGCCAGTGCTTTCTAGCCTCGACAACTCCTTCTCTACCGCTTCTCTCAGCGCATATGGAACTGGTCTGGCTTTATGAAAGATTGGCTTAGCGTCTGGACGAGTACGAATCTTTGCTTTGAAATTCTTAATGGTGCCGGGCCCTTCTTGAAACACTTTTCGGTGCTTTTCTATTACTCTTGCTACTGCTTTGTCACCTGACACCTCAGCACATTCCACAGAAAAAATGCTAGCCCAGTTTAAGCAAATTTTCCTTAGCCAATTCCTACCTAACAAAGCAGGTCGGTCCCCTTTTACAATTACTAAGGGTAGGGTAGCACTCTGATCTTCATATTTAACCGGAACTCTCACCTGTCCCAGCAGTGGAATCTTCTCTCCAGAGTAAGTTATCAGTCTCATGTTGGTTTTTCCCAGAGGTAAACGCGACAGGGTTTTCCGATACAGAGTTTCTGAAACAATGGAAACAGCTGCGCCTGTGTCTAACTGCATATCCACGTTTTTGTTATCCAGGTACATCTTCACCATAATGCCTTTTTTTCCATCTGAAGCAGTGTAAACTGTGAAAACTTTGAACATTTCATCTTCCTCTTTATTTGTTTCAGTTCCCACGTACTGTGTCTGTAGTGATAATGTTCTACTCCGGCACATTCTTGCTATGTGTCCTACTTTCGAGCAATAATGGCAATTTTCCAATTTAAATGTACAGGCTTGTGCGGAATGTCGCCATCCACATCTGTAGCACTGTTGATTTCCTCTACCTTGCCTCTGCTTATCTGTCTGCATGTTTCTTCTAACTGCACTTTCCATCTGCTTCTCTTCAGTTACTTGTTTTGCATACGTAGGCTTTCCCAATGTTAGGCTATTCACCATGGCCGGATCTTCTTTTGTCCTTCCCGAAAGTTCGATTGTATTTTTAGAAGCCAACTCCATTGAAAACGCGATGTCGCAAGCAGTTTTAAAAGTCAAAGTCCTTTCCGACAATAACTTCCTTTGTATTGCTTCTACTCTTAACCCACTAACAAATCTGTCTCGCAACGCATCTTCTAGAAAAGTCCCGAACTCACAATATGTAGAAAGCTGTTTCAAAGCTACTACATAATCAGAGACGGATTCTCCTTCTTTTTGATTTCTCTTCTGAAATCGAAAACGCTCTGCAATCACAAGCGGTTTTGGCTTGTAATGTGCTGCTAAAGTCCCCGTTAACTCAGCAAAAGACTTTGTGGTCGGTTTATCCGGCACTAACAAATTTTTCAACAAACGATAGCATTCAGGCCCAATTACTGAGAGGAACACACTAACCTGTTTTTCTTCACTCACTTCATTTGCAATCATCCATTGCTCTAGTCATTCAAAATATGATTCAAAATCCTCCTGTGACTCTTTATATTCGGCAATGTTCCCAATGTGCGCCATTTTTGCAGCGTCTTGTTCTTCTGACCCGTTTTTTTTTTTTTTTTTTTTTTTTTACTTTTCTTCTGATGTGGACTTCAGGCTTATGTCTTCTCTTAATCTCTGCAATCCTTTTATCCCATCCTCGTCGCCAAAATGTAATATCCTTGATGATACCTTAAAGGATTTACTCGACACAGTATTGCATGAACACAACGTGGTTTATTTTCGGGTGATCGCCATCTTAACACTCAGTAAACTGAATACAACATCCGGAACCCCAGGCTAGTAACA
Source organism: Acipenser ruthenus (assembly GCF_902713425.1). Classification (NCBI taxonomy): domain Eukaryota; kingdom Metazoa; phylum Chordata; class Actinopteri; order Acipenseriformes; family Acipenseridae; genus Acipenser; species Acipenser ruthenus. Next base: position 5,825,971 of record NC_081231.1, on the reverse strand, counting down.
CTTGTCTCTAACTTACATCTAGTAACCACTAGATGTCAGTATCTAACCATTACAGCCTAACACTGTTCAATTATAATGTATACCAAATACATTACATATGAGTCAATACCATTAAAGATCATATTGCCAGTCATAAACATGTAGAGGAAACAAGAAAGCAAATAAGAGGGCAACAATGGCAAAGCATGCATTCACTATGCTGAAAACTGAGGTCTAAGACACTGCATTCACTATGCTGAAAACTGAGATCTAAGACACTGCATTCACTATACTGAAAACTGAGATCTAAGACACTGCATTCACTATGCTGAAAACTGAGATCTAAGACACTGCATTCACTATGCTGAAAACTGAGATCTAAGACACTGCATTCACTATGCTGAAAACTGAGATCTAAGACACTGCATTCACTATACTGAAAACTGAGATCTAAGACACTGCATTCACTATGCTGAAAACTGAGATCTAAGACACTGCATTCACTATGCTGAAAACTGAGATCTAAGGCACTGCATTCACTATGCTGAAAACTGAGGTCTAAGACACTGCATTCACTATGCTGAAAACTGAGATCTAAGACACTGCATTCACTATGCTGAAAACTGAGATCTAAGACACTGCGTTCTCTATGCTGAAAACTGAGATCTAAGACACTGCGTTCACTATGCTGAAAACTGAGTTCTAAGGCACTGCATTCAAGGCGGGGCTTTCCTGAAGTATGGAAGGAAAATGAATTGCATGTTTAATGATTGTTTACTTCATTTATTTCTATGCTACCTGTGTTTTAATAAAGCTGTAATTAGCAATATTAAACAAAGGTAGTTTTTTTTATTAAATATATTTCAAAATTGTATAATGCAACAAAATGAATACATTCAAAGGGTTAGTGCGTCGTCGAAGGTTCCTCACTGATAATTGATCCTTTCTCGGTTAAAACGGCACATTTCTCAGAATCTAAAAAGGGAACGCTGCTCCCGTTCTGTGCTGCACATTACAGACTACGTGGGGTCTTATTGTTTGACATGGGGTTTATTTAATGGCTGTGTGAACTCTTCTGTGCTGCACATTACACACTACGTGGGGTCTTATTGTTTGACATGGGGTTTATTTAATGGCTGTGTGAACTCTTCTGTGCTGCACGTTACAGACTACGTGGGTCTTATTGTTTTACATGGGGTTTATTTAATTATTCAGCTCAGTGTTTGTACCCCAGTCTGTGAGCAGGGACTCAGAGGCTCAGTCCATCTGATCCTACAGTAGCTGTCTGACCTCCAGAGCAGGGCAGGGTGTAGCCTAGAGATCTGAAGAACCAGAATCCAGCCCGGTCATTAAGAGTGTGAGAGGGAGCAGCTACCCCTCATTGTTATACCCAGGAGAGACGTGTGCTGTGATATACATTCTTACTCTCTATTTATTATATATATTTGAAAACAATAAACCATGTCATTGTCAGCATTGCCCTGGTGGAGACAGCAGCATAGACACAGTTTCATTGAAATGCATTTGAACAATACACTTGAAACAGGAAACACTAAATCTTGTTGTTGTGTGTTTTCAGCATAGTGAATGCAGTGCCTTAGACCTCAGTTTTCAGTATAGTGAATGGAGTGTCTTAGACCTCAGTTTTCAGCATAGTGAATGCAGTGTCTTAGACCTCTGTTTTCAGTATAGTGAATGCATGCTCTGCCATTGTTGCCGTCTTATTTGCTTTCTTGTTTCCTCTACATGTTTATGACTGGCAATATGATCTTTTAATGGTATTGACTCATGCATGATCAACGGCAGTAAAACTTGAACAATAGTGTCCCACCATCCTCATAGAGATAATCAGATTTTGTTTTAGATCTGTCTTTTACTGAAACATTGCCTTTTTTTCTTCGTTGGTGCAGCTGTCATGTTGAGTTTCAACAGCAGAGACACGTGAGTGAAGTCACCTAAACTCAACTTGCAAACAAAAGCACGTGGTATGTCGTCTTCAATTAATACACACTTACATGTGTATTTTCAACTCTAAATTAATATTTTGATCGCATATTTACCAGTTTCTAAATGCTTTATATGAAGATATTTTTGAAATGGTCGTTTTTTTAAAAAGGAAATAAAACAAAAACCATGAAAGTATGAGTATTGTGATTTTTATTTATGTTTATTTATGTTGACTATTTATACATCTAAATAGTAACCTATGCTTCAAATAAGTTTTCAATTATACGATGAGTTCAAAACTGAGACGTTCCTAAGCAGCACCGGGCAGCCCTCTCCATCGAGGCAGAATCTCCAGACGCCTGCGTCGCCCGCCCTGCACTACTGGATTCACTGCAGCCTGAGCGAGCTCTGTACGAATGTGACGTGCATTTTAACAGAGGTAGATTTTCAGAGATGAACTCTTGTGTTTAGATGTTTAGAGGAGTGTCTAATGTTAGGGCAGTTTTCAACAGTATAAACAGGGTTACCTGTAGACAGATTATTTGCTGGACAATATAATGTAACTCTATACATTAGGATTCCAAACCGAAAGACAACCGTCTGCTTTCCTAGTGTTGTTGCTGAATAGTTGCACACAGCTCTCCCACAGCTGATATAGCTCTAGTGGATCACATGACACGTGAGGTGAGCTACCTCTGTTAAAATGCACGTCACATTCGTACAGAGCTCGCTCAGGCTGCAGTGAATCCAGTAGTGCAGGGCGGGCGACGCAGGCGTCTGGAGATTCTGCCTCGATGGAGAGGGCTGCCCGGTGCTGCTTAGGAACGTCTCAGTTTTGAACTCATCGTATAATTGAAAACTTATTTGAAGCATAGGTTACTATTTAGATGTATAAATAGTCAACATAAATAAACATAAATAAAAATCACAATACTCATACTTTCATGGTTTTTGTTTTATTTCCTTTTTAAAAAAACGACCATTTCAAAAATATCTTCATATAAAGCATTTAGAAACTGGTAAATATGCGATCAAAATATTAATTTAGAGTTGAAAATACACATGTAAGTGTGTATTAATTGAAGACGACATACCACGTGCTTTTGTTTGCAAGTTGAGTTTAGGTGACTTCACTCACGTGTCTCTGCTGCTGAAACTCAACATGACAGCTGCACCAACGAAGAAAAAAAGGCAATGTTTCAGTAAAAGACAGATCTAAAACAAAATATGATTATCTCTATGAGGATGGTGGGACACTATTGTTCAAGTTTTACTGCCGTTGATCATGCATGAGTCAATACCATTAAAAGATCATATTGCCAGTCATAAACATGTAGAGGAAACAAGAAAGCAAATAAGACGGCAACAATGGCAAAGCATGCATTCACTATACTGAAAACTGAGGTCTAAGGCACTGCATTCACTATGCTGAAAACTGAGATCTAAGACACTGCATTCACTATACTGAAAACTGAGGTCTAAGACACTGCTTTCACTATGCTGAAAACTGAGATCTAAGACACTGCATTCACTATGCTGAAAACTGAGGTCTAAGACACTGCGTTCAAGGCGGGGCTTTCCCGAAGTAAGGAAGGAAAATTAATTGCGTGTTTAATTATTGTTTACTTTTATTTCTTTCTATGCTACCTGCGTTTTAATAAAGCTGTAATTAGCAAGGCATTTTTTTTAAATTAAATTCTATTTCAAAATTGTATAATGCAACAAAATGAATACATTCAAAGGGTTAGTGCGTCGTCGAGGGTTCCTAACTGATAATGGACCCTTTCTCAGTCAAATCTGCAAATATCTCTGAATCTAAAAAGGAAACGCTGCTCCCGTTCTGTGCTGCACATTACACACTACATGGGGTCTTATTGTTTGACATGGGGTTTATTTAATGGCTGTGTGAACTCTTCTGTGCTGCACATTACAGACTACGTGGGGTCTTATTGTTTGACATGGGGTTTATTTAATGGCTGTGTGAACTCTTCTGTTTGACTGCACAGATAAGATGGCAACAGCAAGGGTCAAACTAAACATACCCAAAGGAGTGAATCTTGAGGACCCCAAAGTGAGCGAAGCCATTTTAGAGCAGGTGGGTAACATTCCCTTTCAGAAATCCAAACTGACACTGCTTCCTGTGTACTGGGCTTCGTGTGACACTGATGAGCTAATCTCACGTTGACTTTGCTTCCCTTTAGTTCCTTCTAGTTTCCTCTCGTTTCCCTGATAGATACACAGAGAGATGTGGTGCTCCTTGATAACACTGTGTTTCTTGTTTGCTGTTTCAGATTCGGGAGCACCTCTCCAAGAACTTTCCAATGGATGGTGTTAATCTGCGCTGGAGAAAACAAGACGGGAAGATATTCCACAAGGAGGAAGAGGAGGAGGAGGAGGAGGAGAAGTACTTCAAGCCGTGAGATACCAGCGCCCACAATGACAAGCGGGGGCTTTCAGAGCAGCACTGGTTTATATTAATCTGACATTATCTATTGGTTTATATTAATCTGACATTATCTACTGGTTTATATTACTCTGACATTATCTACTGGTTTATATTAATCTGTCATTATCTACTGGTTTATATTAATCTGACATTATCTACTGGTTTATATTAATCTGACATTATCTACTGTTTATATTAATCTGACATTATCTACTGGTTTATATTAATCTGACATTATCTACTGGTTTATATTAATCTGACATTATCTACTGGTTTATATTAATCTGTCATTATCTACTGGTTTATATTAATCTGACATTATCTACTGGTTTATATTAATCTGTCATTATCTACTGGTTTATATTAATCTGACATTATCTACTGGTTTATATTAATCTGACATTATCTACTGGTTTATATTAATCTGACATTATCTACTGGTTTACATTAATCTGACATTATCTACTGGTTTACATTAATCTGACATTATCTACTGGTGCAGCACTGGTTTATATTAAGTTGATGGGGTGTTTTTTTTTAATCTTTAGTGATCATTTAAATATATGTTAAATTATTTACTGGTGCAGCACATATTTATATTAAGGTGATGGGGTGTGTGTGTTTTAATTTAATGATAATTTAAATATATGTTAAATTATTTACTGGTGCAGCACATATTTATATTAAGGTGAGGTGTGTGTGTGTGTGTGTTTTAATGTAGTAAATGATTCTAATAGAGGTTACATTAGTTGCTGGTGCAAGTTTCTTTCACCTTGTAAAGAATATATTCAGAGTGGTAACAGAGTAACAGGCCTCTTCACCATGGCATGGCAGAGCATGGATTTACAGAATGAATGTACAACTTGCAGTGTACTATTAAATCCCATAGAGGGCACCACAAACACATTTACTGAGGGAGGAAGGGAGCAAGCTCCTGTATAATTATACAATCACCTGGAAGGTCTTAATGCTGCAGTACATTACACACAACAGCCAGGATACAGGTGTTGAATTGTTATCAGGAGGACAGGGCTAAAGTAGATGGCAGATGAAGGACAGTTCTGTTTTTCACATGATCCTCCAGTGAATGACATGGGCAGCTCTAGCCTGGGTCACTCTGAGCCTTTGTCTGGTAAGTGAGAGGAGTTGTCCTAGTGCAGCTCAGCAAGCTGGTCTCTTCCAGGCCAGGTCTGCGTTCCAACCATGGCTGCGTTTCTACCTGGAGGAAAAGCCCTCCAGGACTGGAGCCTGTCGCAATGCAAGTGAAGCTACAGCATATACTAGCACTGTGGCGCCCCCTATGGTCTTTAAATAGGTCTGCATTATCACACAGAAATATATGTGCAGTCTGCAGGGTGCAATGCAACATGGGGTGAAGTCATTAAGGCTATGAGTAGGGTGGTTTGCTACAGTTTATGATTTAAATGGAAATGTCTTATTGTTTCTGATGATATTTAATTTACATTGCTGTAAAAACAAAAAATAACAGGGTCACTGAAAAAGTTTTATTTCTCATTATAGTGTATGGGGAGCAGGGGAGGGGAACCAAATCCATGCATTCATGAAACATGTTCATCTCATGCAAACACATAGAAATCACACGAGCTGTACCAAAGAAAATATGTGATTCATGTAATTGTATTGTATGAAGCGTTGTGCATGATAATGATACTCTACTACTCTGTATTTCTGAATGTGTTTTTGCTTATTTATTTCAATAAAGTTTCAATCTCAATCTATGTTTTTATTATTATTACTATTTTCACAGAGACTGCAGTCCCCTGACAAGGCTGCTCTATAGCGATGGATCCCTTTCTATACAGTGTGGTTCAGGAGACTGGGTGATGGGCAGCACAGGGGCTGAACAGAGACTGCTCTATAGCGATGGATCCCTTTCTATACAGTGTGGTTCAGGAGACTGGGTGCTGGTTGAATGGATCTATATCAGCTGTTTGTTGTCTACACTCCTAAATTAATCTATTTGCTGTTCACTTTGTAACAGTTCCCAAGTCGGAGCTGATCACCAGTTCACCAGCAGTTGCTGACATTGTCTGCAGGTTTAAATAAATAAGCTGGTCTTGAAAGGGTTACATCATGACTTTTATTCAAAGCGCCTCCTGTCATGAAGCAGACTATGCTACTTTAAGGTCACATATCTGGTACTGTTATGCATTTTTGCGTTCATTTTGAGTTTTTCTCTACTCTGTAGATATGACCTCTCTTAGCCTAGTGGGGCCCCAGGGTCAAACAATGGGTCACCATTCCCATCATGACCACTAGGGTGCAATGTCGACCCAGGGGACATTTTTGACCTGAAAAAATAAACAAAGACCAGGGGTCACAAATGGAGATTAGATAAAGGGGCATTCAGAACAGAAAATATGAGGCACTTTTTTACACAGAATTGTGAGGGTCTGGAACCAACTCCCCAGTAATGTTGTTGAAGCTGACACCCTGGGATCCTTCAAGAAGCTGCTTGATGAGATTCTGGGATCAATAAGCTACTAACAACCAAACGGGGGTAAATCCCACGCTCCCGGGGTCTCCCCCTCCAACTTGCTTGGTCCGTAATCGGACTCCTCGTCGCTGGTAGGACAGCTGCTGTCTGCTGGACCTCTCCCGGCCGATCAACCAACACCCCAAAGAACTTCCCTTCAGCCAGTCTTTCATCGTGTTTCCCTCTTTCCATGCTTTCAGCGCGGGTAGAATTCAAAATATAAGCCCTCTCCCAGATCCGTGGGGAGAAAAGCCCAGGTGTGCAAAAGCTGGGACACCAACCAATAACCCGTATCTTGTTCCAGAAACAGTGCAGTAACAAAAGCGATGAACAAAAGAAAACAGAAAAAATTAAAGTGTCCAAATTAAATCAACAATAAAGTAACAAAAAAAACCATGAATGTGAATCCCTTTGTGGTTTTTTTTTTGTTTAGATAAGATAGCTATGTTGGTTATCACATATAGTAACAGCCACAAAATACAGCCTTCTGTCCTATACTGTCCCGCACAAAAAGATAAGAATAATAAAAAAGGTTTTTCCAAACCCGTTGGATCCAATGATTGAAACTCTGGCCAGTTCCCTCAGCAGCATTCCAGCCAGAAGAAAAATAATCCAGCAAACAGTCGATTTCCCAAAATGATTCCTCCAAGGCTACTTGCTTCTGCCTGCATGCACTCCTGTTGCCCTGTCCTGCCCTGCCCTGCCCTGTCCTGTCCTGTCCTGTCCTGTCCTGTCCTGTCCAGTCCAGTCCAGTCCAGTCCAGTCCAGTCCAGTCCAGTCCAGTCTTCTGTTTCCTGCCTCCACATCTCTCCCTTCCTGTCTCAACTCCCTGCCTTATATAGTCCTACCTAGAGCACCATTGGCCGTGGCACTAACCAGGCAGGGCTTCCTGTTGCTAGGCAGAACTGCACCCTGTCCATGAATCAGCACAGCAAAAAACAAACAGCAGGGGTTTAAGAGGAGCAGATTCTACGCACATTTAAAATATACAACATAAACACCCAGGAACCCATTGAAATTTGTCACTTGTGACACTCAGCACATAAAAGCAGTAAAGACGCACTGATAGGCTGATTAAAACTTTGTCATTTGAATAGTAAAGAACAACGTTAACTGCTTTGGAGAATTTATTTTGTAAATGTTATTGGTGGACATTTTTTGTTTGTTTGTTATTTGCTTAAGTGCAATGCAAACGGGACGGCGAAGGAATAAAACAGGAAGACAGGTAGTTGCGTCGTTGTGCAGTAGTTCATTTAAACGAGTTTTTTTTTCCCCTCTCAGTACTTGTTTGTATGCATTTGCCCCTAAAAGGTGAATTTCTTGGTGACCCCTCAATTTCACGATTTCCTCGAAATCGCGATTTAGGTAGATCCCTACTTCTATCACCTAAAGTTGCCGCAGGTGTACTTTCCTTAAAGGACCACCAGAGGGCCCTGTGAGTCCAAGTGCGTGGACGAGAATAGTGTTTGCTGTCGGCGTCAACACAGTAACCACAACTAGTCTCTGGTTTGAATGATGAGTTGAAGAAATCAATTGGATGCAGTCTGAATACACTCAGTAACTTTATTTCAGCATATCATAACAACACAGGCTCGGCGCTGTCTTTTCTAAAGTCAGGAAGGAGGCTTTGACTTGTGAACACACAGAGACCAAACACACGAACATGCACTCTAATCCTTATAAAAAGATTAAAAGTTAACTGTGCTTTTATTCTTTACATGTTCGCTTTTCTGTACGAGGTACCTGAACTGAAGAGCAGCCGATAAACAACCACGAAGTGTCCACAGCTGGGATGAAGCTCGAGTAAAGACGACCGGACCGCAGGTGGAATCCTGAGCAAACCGCATCACTCATAGAATAAGGAGGAACGTGTCTGTATTAATTCGCAACAAAAACTAGTGCTGCATAAAATAACGAAAAAAACAAACACAAAAACTGGAAATGTTATTTTTTCAACGCATCCATCTTCTAATAGCAATATAACCCTCTTAAAAGCACTTTATCGACTGGTCAGGACCTTCATTATGTTAAATGGCTTTGAACAATAAACTGCAGGTCCAACAATAGGCACACTGGAACTGCAGTTTAATATTACTTTTAATAGAATCACTTTTAAGTTCTAACTTTAGGGAATAATGAGCAATATGTTAATTTCTTGCTCTCAATTGTAATAACAATTATATAAATTTATGTTTCATGGTCATGATGATTATTATTATTTTACTGTTAATGAAGATTGCATTATTAATAGGGCTTCTGATTTTCATTTTAATTAATAAAAACCGATAAAACACCCCCATCCATATATATATATATATATATATATATATATATATATATATATATATATATATATATATATATATATACAGTACTGTGCAAAAGTTTTAGGCAGGTGTGAAAAAATGCTGTAAAGTAAGAATGCTTTCAAAAATAGACATGTTAATAGATTATATTTATCAATTAACAAAATGCAAAGTGAGTGAACAGAAGAAAAATCTACATCAAATCAATATTTGGTGTGACCACCCTTTGCCTTCAAAACAGCATCAATTCTTCTAGGTATAAATATAAACTATTAACATGTCTATTTTTTAAAGCATTCTTACTTTACAGCATTTTTTCACACCTGCCTAAAACTTTTGCACAGTACTGTGTATATATATATATATATATATATATATATAGAGAGAGAGAGAGAGAGAGAGAGAGAGAGAGAGAGTGAGACAGTTTTTTCCAATATAATCCAAGTTTGTTTATTAAACTTCACAAAGGGAAAAAAATAAACTTGCTTGCTTACTTCACAAAAGAAAATACAATCCTAGTAGCGAGATGAGATATAAAGAAAATAAACAGTTCAAACAGGATTTGTGTAACAAAAAAAACAAAAAAAAAACAATGTAAACTAACTGGACAGTTAACCTCGTCCAGTTGAAGTAATTGGTTCCTGGGTTTTACCAGGTCTCTTGCTAGCTTCAGCCTGTCCCCCAGCATGTGAAAACCAGCAGCGTCTCTTTCCACTTTGCTGTATTTCCCTTCCAACAGCGTCGGCCCAGGAAAGAAGATTTCAGTCACAAAGGCAGTTTTAGCTTCTCTTTTGTATTCCCGTTCAGTACTGGTTGTAGATAAGCTCACACTGCTCACTGGTTGGAAGCCACCCTTGACTTGGAATTGGACGGTTACAGGCTACTGGTGCAGGCCAATTAAAGCTAATGAGAATTAATCATGGTCCAACCTTGATCCCCTACCTAACCACACCTGCAGCCTGTTTACACGTTAACTCCTTGACGTCATGGCAGGCAAGTACGCTGACCACAGGTCTATCATTGTGTTATCTTCAACACCTGTGGGCTCGTTCCTAATTCGCCATGATCGTTCAGGATAAGAGTCATGTTCAAACAGACGGAGACAGCGAGTTCTGGGCTGTAGGAAGACACTTTGATATTCAGGGCAGCCTGATTGAAATAGGTTCCCATCTCCATTAGGACTTTTTGAAACAAGCGGAACCACTTTAGATGGAAAATACTCACTCTGACCACGTCAACCCTTTTGATATTTGCACGGGGGGATATGTTAATTAGGTACCCACTTCATTTGCATAACATTCCTCATTCTGTTGGAATTGGGTTCCCTTTCAATTTGAAGACGACCACCAAAGACATTACGTATGGGATATGCCTGCCCATTAGATAGGTATCGCTGAGCTCTCTATACCAGAGCTGCCGATAGGCCCCTTCCTGGGATGATGCACTCGATCCCACCCACCGAGGGGATAAAACTGCCATCCAAAGGAAGCCATTTCTCTTTTTCCTTCTCAAGACGGTACGGTAAGACCTCTGTGTTGAGCTGAGCGTATTGATAGAAAAGATCTTCTCGAGTCGAATCGAGTCGATTGCATTTCACTTGCATTCGTGCTGAAAGCTGGCTTGCCGCTTTCCCAGACCAAGTCTTTTTTGCTTTCTGTCTTTCAGCAGCCTCCTCGCTTGCGTGGTAGGCCGCTCTTTGTATCTGTCTGTCATGTGTGAGCGACTGCCTGTGCAGTCATCCGTGAGTGGTTGTCTATTCTTCTGGAGAGTACACAGTTCCTCCACGGGGATAGGCCTTGCCATATCTCCATTGTTGAGTGACTCTTCCAGCCACGCTCTCCTCCACGGGGCTAGGCCTTGCCGCATCCCCGCTGTCGAGTAGACCCTGCCGGCTGTGTAGGCCCGCCCACTTCGGTTAATCGGGCCTTGTAAACAAATAGTGTTTTGCTGTCTGCTTCAGCACGCCCAGCGGGGGCTTCGGCCTTGTATCCCCCTGGTATAAGCTACGTTCTGACCAGTGTGTTGACCATGCGTTTAGGGTAGGCACATTGTGTAGCGGCCTCCCCGGTGCTTCGGTACTGTGGCGCACGCATAGCCCTTGATACTCAGGTATCTCGGTGCACAACTGCTCAGTGCACACGGCACACAGTACCCAGTGCGTCAGCGTCAGTGCACAGTCACAGCGCTGCACGGTCCTCGGTGCGTGCGGTGATTGGTGCACATGGTGCTTGGTACCCACTGTCACAACGCTAGTGCGAGAACACACGGTGCTGCACGATACTCGGTGGGCACGGGCTCTGCACGCGGTGCACACGGTGCTTGGTACTACACTACTGCACAGACATACGGTGTGGCACGGTATGTGGTGCACAAGGTGGCTATGGTACTCAGTGTGTGGTGCTAGGTGTGAGGTACCCTCTGCTACAGCGCTAGTAGGTGAGCGCACGGCATTCACACTTGTCAGTGCTCGAGTGCAGTGCAAGTGGTGTTTTCTGCACGGTCCATGCAAAACACCAGGCCCATGTCAGGCAAGTCGGGGTTCCACCCTTGCACGGCCTGCAACGCCAATATCCCGCAAGAGGACAAGCATACCCTCTGTGTGCGATGCTTGGGCATTCAACATGCCACCTTGGCCCTCGAGAGGGACGTGGCCTGTAGCATCTGTGAGGCTTTCCAGCCCCGGGTGAAAGAAGCTCGTTTGGGGAGGGCCATGAGGTTGAGCTCCATGTCCTCTATGGCTGGACCGTCGGCAGCTCTTGGAGCCCCAGAGCTCCTCCTCAATGACCTGTCCCAGGACCCCTTACTAGACATCCCCGATGCGCAGGCTGCCTGCAGTCACTCCCCATCGCCACGAGCGAGAAGGGTGAAGCGTTCCAAGCAGGCAAGGGACATTATGGATTTCAAGGCCCAGATGGCCCAGGTCTTAGAGCTCTTGGCTAAACAGGCACCAGCCGCCCAGGCCCCGTTGCAGCCCCAATTGCCATACCCCCCCCCCCTCCCAGCTAATGCAAGAGGAGGACATGCTCTTCATAGCGGCCTCTGGGGAGGGGGCCTCCTTCTCCTCTGACATGCAGGTGGGTGAGACTCGTGCTGAGGAAGAACCTTGCTTCGAGGTGGCCTCGGAAGCCAGTGCACCCCATTGTCCAGCTCAGTTTCGGCTCTTATGGGATGCGCTGCAGCTTTCTTGCAGGTCCCCTGGACGCCACCAGCGAAACCACGCCGGTTCGTGTTCTGGATGCAGGCGATGGCTCCTCGCCCTCAGCAGTTCCCAGCCTTCCCAGACTTCATGGAGGAGGTACACTTCTCCTGGGATCATCCAGCCTCAAGTCCTAGTGTGCTGAAACATGCCGCACCGCTTGCCTCCTTGGAGGGCGCGGATAAGCTTGGCCTGGCAGGGTTCCCCCTGGCAGACTCCACCATCGTGGCCCTGGTTAAGGCCCCGTCGGTAGGTGGATTGGCGAGGGACTCGATGTGCCCGAACACTCAGTGTAGGGTGACGAACCCCCATATACAGCAGGGGCACAGGCAACTCAGCTGTCTAACACAGTGAGTGTGCTTACTGCTTACTTGGACGGTGTACTGCGTGAGGCCCCGCTCTCCGAGCTGGTGGCCATGGAGTTGCGTCTCCTGTCCAGCACACTGCTGCAGATCTCCGGTCTCCAAGGGCAAGCTCTTGGCCGGAGCCTGGCTAGCTTGATCGTGGCTCGTAGACAGCTGTGGCTGTCACAAGCCAGAGTTCCTGATGCGGATAAGACCGCGCTGCTTGATGCACCTATATCCACAGGACATATATTTGGGCCAGCCGTGGATGAGATCCTACAGAAATCCCACCGGGTACACAAGGCGTCCCAGCAGATGGCTGCGTTGCTCCCTCCCCGCGTCTCTGCCTGGGGCAGGTGGAGCCGCTGGCTAGCTTCTCATATGCGGACTGTCACCAGAACAGTTCGTCCATACGGCTCTGCTGGGTGACCCAAGGCATCGCCTACAGGCCTGCACATCAGCAGCAAACAACCGGGCCCAACCGGCAGGCAGAGGGAACGCAGGATGTGGCCAGTCCATACACCAGCGTCACAGGAGGCGTTTTCAGAGCCAGCGCTCTGAACAGCCACCCCAAACTGCCCCGCCTCAGCCTAAAAATAATAATAATAATAGCCTAACATACTGAAATTCAGCTGGCTGCATAAAATATGCACTCAAACCCTATTAAAAAAATAAAGAAAAAAAAGTTACTGATAACAAACCCGTCACAAAACAGAGTCTGAACAGCTGCATGTCAGTAGAATATTTAAATTAAATACAGTGCTGTATGAAGTTGCTATTTACGCCACAACTGGAAGTAGACCACAGGGTCCACTTGGATTAAACTGAAAGAACCTGAATCAGGATAAAAACTATTAATTTTTTTATTTTTTAACAGATCCATATTCTAATAGCGCTCCTTCGGGTTCAAATGCTTAAATAAGTTTAACATTTGCACTCGATTGTAATATTTATACTATAGGCTGCATTTATGTCTCATGTTCATCACACTGTATATGCGGTATGCTGTATGGAGTATTATATATGTTTCACTAATAGATGATTACTAGCATGTTTTTGCAGTAGAAAATTTTGCACACAACAACAAAGCTGGTCTCATTACTGGATTTGCTGTATTGTATAATAAAGTCATGTGCATGATGACAGATGTTTTCATAAATAAGCCAGTTGACACATTTCAGTAGCTGATCTCACATTCTTATGTCCCTGACCCTGGGTGAAAAACAAAAGAAATGTGTTGGGATGCGGTGTGTTACTTGGATCTCTTAGAACAGTCCTGTTTCACCTGCGTTATACCAGGCTGGCTGCCTTTTTCTGTGTGGTCTCCACTTCATGGGATGCTGTACAACATATTTACTTCCACATGTGTAAGACTTTAGAAATATATACTGTAGTAGATTCAAGTAAAACAAACAAAGAAACTATGGAAATTCATTTACAAAAACTGTGTTAAAATAACGTTAAGGTTGCAGTTCAAAGTGTCAGGAAATGGGATGTTAAGGCACGGAACCTTAACTCACCCCTATTATGCCGATGCATCAGATATGACGTCATACATGACATCAGTAATGACATCAGCAATGACTAATCACATGATAAATGCTCCACCAAGACTGCCCAGAAGGACATTATCAAAATAATAAACCTTTGGAGAGTTTCTGTGATGTCATCATACACTAGGAGACCTTTAGTTTACAGTCACAGAACCTGTAACTCACTGAAGTACATCTTTTATTTTTTATAGTACCTCGATATTAGTATATGTTAAAAAAAAAGACAATATAAAGGTGTCTTTGCTTAGGTCAGAGGTCAAATCTAATCGTCTAGAGCAGGGGTGGGCAATTCCGGTCCTAGAGGGTCGGTGTCCCTCCTGGCTTTTGATCCAACTTTGCCCTAAATTACTTAATTGGACCAATTATTACTAATTATTGGTCTAATTAAGTAATTTAGAACACAGTTGGAACAAAAGCCAGGAGGGACACCGGCCCTCCAGGACCGGAATTGCCCGCCCCTGCTCTAGAGGAATATGTCTTTTGTTTTTGTCATTAAATTTAACATGAATGTTCACATAACTAATCACATAACAAATGCTCCACCAAGACTGCCCAGATGGACATTACACTGGAAAAATAATTCTCTGTGCTGGACTGTAGCTAGCATGCTTCTTGGCGTACGTGCCAACGTAGACACAATCATAGACAAAACAAGAACACCTTCATTGAGCTCACTGTCACTCGGGTCACTCTTTGCACTATTGTCTATAGATGTGATATAGGTGTTGCATAATTACTACTGTTACTTCCAATGCAAAACTAGGCACACTTGCCACTATGCAATATGGCATTGCCACATATCTATCCAAGACCATTGGTTTACCAAATGCATTTGAATATGTATCTCACTTAGTAAAAGGATTTTTTTTTTCTGGAACAGTGCCATGGAGAATGAAGATCAAACTGTGCTTCTTTGTGTTGTTATTGTCATATGAGTTCCTATGAACAGCTGACGGAACAATATTCTCCATACCAATAAACACACCCAGGTAATGTCCTTCTGGGCAGTCTTGGTGGAGCATTTGTCATGTGATTAGTCATTGCTGATGTCATTGCTGATGTCATGTATGACGTCATATCTGATGCGATGCATCGGCATCATAGGGGTGAGTTAAGGTTCCGTGCCTTAACGTCCCATTTCCTGACACTTGTGATTTTGAACTGCAACCTTAACGTTATTTTAACAAAGTTTTTGTTACTGTATATATATATATATATATATAACGGATGTAGCTGGACAGAGGGGCCTGCAATATAAAAATGTTTTGTTTTATGCCAAGGTAATTGCTTTTGTTTAATTTAATTGTTTGATTGTTTTGTTTAATTATCACCTGCACTTGGTAGTTATTGTAAATTCGAGCCAGGTGCAGGGTATAAAAGGGAAGCAGTCAGCCTGCTCGAGGCTGCTGCTGTTGAGTGAAGAGCCTGATGGAAAGTCATAAAGGTCTGTTTAAAACCTACGTTTGGTTTTATAAAAATTTGTATTAAAGTGTTTTGTTTTGGTGTTCTATGTCAGGTACACAGCTTAGCTGTCCTGTATGTTAGACAGGGACCTGCATGTGTGTAGTGAGAGCTCAATGAGAGCAGGGGGTTTGTTTGTTTGTTTTATGTTTCGAATAAATGTTTTTATCTCTGGGTCACGAACCCAAAGGTACGGCCAACTTGGTCACATATACATATATATATATATATATATATATATATATATATATATACAATAAATTTAAAATAGTGGTACAGAAAGTGCTCTCACAGTAATGTATGCTGATGCTGCTGAGGCCCTTTGAACTGGTCTGAACTGTAGCTACAGCAGCTCACTGACACTTCCTGTTGAAAGTGTTAAAGCAAACTAATGCTTCACTTATTCAGGGTGTGCATTTCTTTCTTTTTTTTCTTTTTTTAACATATTTTTTGGAATGGGATGTTAAAAGAACATTAGCAGTTCTAAAGCTCTGGACAAAAGTTTTGCATCACCTAGAATTTTAGAATTGAGACATAATACAAAATTTTAAAAAAACCTGTATGAACATAATTTAGATATTTTATTTAACATCATGTAATAAAAGAAGCTACAAAATTAAATTGCAAAAGTCAGCTGGAGGCATGTAGTGTAGTATTTCATGTTAAATTTTCAAAATGTCACATTTTTCAATTTCTGTCAGTTTTTGGTTAAGAATATGGAATAATACAATGCGGTATGTAATTTAATATGCTAAGTTAACATTATTCAGCAGGTTTCGTGTGACTTTATGAAGCAGAATCAGTTCATTCTATAGGGGGATGCAGAACTTTTGGACAGAGCTGAAGGTGGTAAAATAAAAACTTTAAAGTTGCAATGGCTAGATCCCAGAAGGGAAACGACCGTTTTCTTCGGTCAAAGTATTTTTTAAATGTCATTACCCAGTGATTGCAAGTCTCCTGTGTTCATAGCTTTCTGAAAGCTGAATGTAAAATCTGACAAAATTATTTTTGTAATATTGATTGCAAACATTTACCCTCCATGAACATTTATACAGAGTAAAAGATTGTGTTTGTTTGATATTCATAGAACTGTTCTAGACTGCTGTGTATATTTTTATTTCATTTTTCAAGTAGACAGCAGTTTTTTTTTTGTTTGTTTTTTCTTAATATATTATGGTTTTAGGTTAAACCGGGGTCATATTTTAAGTGACTCTGCAGCAGCAGCAGCAGTTGTTGATGCATAGTTCACCCCCTAGTCTCTGTAACTCGCTTTGGATAAAAGCATCTGCTAAATGACTAATTAATAATAATAATAATAATAATAATAATAGCAGCTGTTTTTTTATGCAATAAGAAATCAGTTAGAATTATATTGTTAATCATTCTGAGGTTTATAGAAGGGGGATTATAGCAGGATCATTGTGATCATGCTATAATATACTAACCATTCCTGTACTGTAAGTTGAATCCAAATCAATGTTTATGTCTCAATGAAATCCTGTACCTTAGAAAGAGTTTGTGACAGGCGTCTGCCGTGTGGGTGCGTGCTAGGGTTGGCCATGCTCCAGCTCTGGAGCCCTGGAGCCAGCTCAGGGGCCTGGAGCCAGAGCAGAGTTTGACAGAGCTCCTGAGGTGGAGCGGAGCTGGAGCTGGAGCGGAGCTGGAGCTGGGGATGCTGGAGCCGGAGCGGAGCGGAGCATGGAGCCGGAGCTGAGGTTCCGGAGCAGCTCCACCATTTCCTGCCTTTCACATTTAAAAGAAAAAATTCATCCTGAATTATTCTGTTCAAACATTTGTATGGACAAAATAAATGTTTATAAAATAACTAAATGTAAATACAGAAGTACTTTCATGTACATAATATTTCTGTTGATATAAGGAGTCATCCAGAATGATCAACTAGAACCATGTATTCCGGTATCTCAAGCCATTACCTTTTATAAAAACCCGTGCAGGCATATAGAGGGTCCTCATAATCACACAGTAAGAGGAAGGGAGTGAAAGATTATAGTGAAATGCAATCCAAAGAATACAAAGGACGCTACAATTGAATAATAAAATAAAAGCTTGGTGAAGATTGGTACAAAATCAAGTCAGCTATCCTGTTCACAATGTCGAGTGTGACAGACACACTGTGAAATGAAATGTATATTATAGTAGTAATATAGTAAGACATACTGTACTTTAGAGAACACTGATTCAATCCATGTAACATATATTTATTATACTGCTGGAACAAACACGGTTTATTCAAACGTTATCAAAGTCATTATGTGTAACACTATTAAAGTTGAACAATATCCCAGAAGAAAGAAAGGCCTGACTTTACCCTCGTGATTTAACTACAAAACAAAGGATGCCATACAGTAGGTGCGGTTAAAAAAAGTGTGCATTTCAGGTAAAAACAAAGGAGACAACGCATCATCTTTAATAATAATCCCTGCCATTGCAACTTCACATGTGTGTAGAGATCACTATTTGGCAGCTAGTGATGCATGTGCAGTCTAATCTGGACTTGTTTTTCTTGACAGTCAGAAGTAAATAAGGGACCAGGAGTTGCTGTGCTGATCTTCTGTTTTTTATATACCGTATATAGAAATCCCACACAGTGCTATTTTTTCTTGCTAATTTATAAACTGTTGCAGCTTCTGGCAAGGTGGTAAATCGGTGCAAGGCAAAGCAGCTTGTGATGCGTATTTCTCATTTGACTGACAGACATTTTTTTCCCCTTCAATTTTTTTTCTGGATATTAGCACTCAATTATTATACATATTTTTTCCTCATTGAAATGTATTTTACTGTACAGTTAATTGCATTGCATAATATTATTTCACCAAGACTGAGAAAATGTACCATAAAAATGGAGTGTCATGAATTAATTACAATAAATGTACATTTTACACAGTATTATTTACAATATATACACACAAAACCCACTCTTCATGTGCAGGGCAGGAGGGGTTAAACGGTTTCAAATACCATGGGGTTAGAGCTTGCTGTAGGATGTAGCAGCTGAGGATGTGGTCAGTGGTTGGAAAAACATGCTCAGCGTGGGAGGGAGGAAGCACTGCAGTGTGGGTCCAGTCCTGTGGTCTGCTATCTTTTAATCTGTTGTTTTTCACAGGTCTGTGTAAATGCTTGTAAATTAAATGGACATGTTACAATTTCTGATACTGCTAGAAAATGTTCTACTGTATTTATTGATCTATAACAAAAACATTGTCAATGTAAAAAAAACAAACAAGTTTAAAGGGGTGATATCAAACACAAAAGCACAAGTCAGGAGAAGCAATTAGGCCAATCTTGTCAAGCATCAAGCAAATAGGCACACTTGGAAAGGTGCTGGGGCCCAAGATTCACACAATTCTTGCTTCTAACTTGGCGCCTTTTTTTTGATCGCTTCGCTACACTTTATCGCTCCACTTGAAATGCTCTTTGTATGACTTGAAGTGACTGAGACACACACTCACACACTGAGACACACGCACACACACACACACTCTGACACACACACACTAAGACACGCTAACTGAGATATACACACATTCACACACACGCTGAGGCACACACACAAAAACTGACACACACACACACTGAGACACACACAGACACACTGAGACACACAGACACCGAGACACACATACACTGAGAAACACACACACTACAACACACACAATCTCAGTGTGTGTGAGTGTGTCTCAGTGTGTCTGTGTGTGTCTCAGTGTGTGTGTGTGTGTGTCTCAGTGTGTGAGTTTGTGTCCCAGTCACTTCAAGTCATACAAAGAGCATTTCAAGTGGTTTGAACTTGCAACATGATGTTCTTGAAGAGCACACGACCGTAGCCCGCTGCGCTACTGTGCATTTCAAGTGGAGCGATAAAGTGGAGCGAAGCGATCAAAAAAAGGCGCCAAGTTAGAAGCAAGAATTGTGTGAATCTTGGGCCCCAGCACCTTTCCAAGTGTGCCTATTTGCTTGATGCTTGACAAGATTGGCCTAATTGCTTCTCCTAACTTGGGCTTTTGTGTTTCATATCACCCCTTTAAACGGCTGTTGCGTTTTTCTAGCTTGTTTTTTTACATTGACAATGTTTTTGTTATAGATTATTTTTATACAGCAAAGACAAACCACAAGTGTTGAAACTGCAACAAGCTAAACAATTATTATTATTATTATTATTATTATTATTGTTATTATTATTGTTATTTATTTTAGTACAACAGCAGTGTCCCCCACTTGGGATTAAACCCACAACCCTCAGGTCAAGAGTCCAGAGCCCTAACCACTTCTCCACACTGCTGACCATGCTGGGCTTCAACAAAAGACTAGTTTTCTGCTCAAGGGCCAGATCATTTGTGTGTGTGTGTGTGTGTGTCTGTCTGCGTGTGTGTGTGAGTGTGAGTGTGTGTGTGTCTGTCTGCATGTGTGTGTGTGTGTGTGTATGACAATGTTGTCGAATTTGTCATTCAAACTTGTTTTGTTTTAATCACTTTTGTCTGCTTGTTACTTTTTTAAGCCAACACATTTAAATGACCCTTGTCTGTTACATTTTAAAAGATTGTTTTAAACGTTACAATGTAAATGTTGACTCAGTAGCTACCATTAAATGTTTCAACCTCGGTGACTTTCTTTGATGTGCTATTAATTTTAGGCAGCTTGCAATATATATATATATATATATATATATATATATATATATATATATATATATATATATATATATATATATATACACAGTGCCTTGCAAAAGTATTCAGACCCCTGACCAATTCTCTCATATTACTGAATTACAAATGGTACAATGAAATTTCGTTCTGTTTGATATTTTATTTTAAAACACTGAAACTCAAAATCAATTATTGTAAGGTGACATTGGTTTTATGTTGGGAAATATTTTTTCAGAAAAATAAAAAAACTGAAATATCTTGCTTGCATAAGTATTCAATCCCTGTGCTGTGGAAGCTCCCAGTTTACACCGATGAAAGAAATTGCCCTAAAAATGACACAATTATCTAACCTGTGAACCATTAAAGTTGCTGTCACATTTTCTGGATAAAAACCCCACTGTTGAAGGATCATTGGTCAGGCTGTGAATATGAAGGAAAATGAAGACCAAAGAGCATTCTACAGAAGTTAGAGATAAAGTAATACAAATGCATAGATTAGGGAAAGGGTACAAAATAATATCCAAGTGTTTGGATATCCCAGTGAGCACAGTTGGATCAATAATCAGGAAGTGGAAGCTGCATCACACCACCCAGGCACTGCCAAGAAAAGGCCGTCCCTCAGAACTCAGTGCTCAAACAAGGAGACTTGTGAGAGAAGCCACAGAGAGGCCAACAATCACTTTGAAGGAGCTACAGAGTTCAGTGGCTGGGAGTGGAGTAATGGTGCACCAGTCAACCATATCAAGAGCTCTGCATAACACTGGCCTGTATGGGAGGGTGGCAAGAAAGAAGCCGTTACTCAAAAAGTACCATCTGAAAGCACGCCTGGAGTTTGCCAGAAAGCATGAGAGTGACCCAGCTGCGATGTGGGAAAAGTTTTTGGGGTCAGATAAGACCAAGATAGAGCTTTTTGGTCAAAACTCGAAGCGCTATGTGTGGCGCAAACCTAACACTGCCCATGCCTCAAGACACACCATCCCTACAGTGAAGTATGGTGGTGGCAGCATCATGCTGTGGGGATGCATCTCATCAGCTGGGCATCTTGTTAAAATTGAAGGAAGAATGGATGGAGCAAAATACAGGGAAATACTGCAAGAGAACCTGCTTCAGTCCTCTAAAAAACTGAAGCTTGGGAGGAAATTCACCTTTCAGCAGGACAATGATCCCAAGCACAAGGCCATAGCAACATTGGAGTGGCTCAAGAACAAAAAGGTGAATGTCCTACAGTGGCCAGGTCAAAGTCCTGATCTCAATCCCATTGAGAATCTGTGGCACTATTTGAAAATTGCTGTCCACAAGCGTCGTCCAACCAACCTGAACAACCTGGAGCAAATCTGCCAAGAAGAATGGGCCGAAATCACTCCAACACTGTGTGCAAAGCTGGTACATACTTACCCCAAAAGACGTAAAGCTGTTATTGCAGCGAAAGGTGGCTCTACCAAATATTAATGTGTGGGGGTTGAATACTTATGCAAGCAAGATATTTCAGTTTTTTTATTTTTCTGAAAAAATATTTCCCAACATAAAACCAATGTCACCTGTTTCAGTGTTTTAAAATAAAATATCAAACAGAACGAAATTTCAGTGTACCATTTGTAATTCAGTAATATGAGAGAATTGGTCAGGGGTCTGAATACTTTTGCAAGGCACTATATATATATATATATATATATATATATATATTTGCAAGCTGCCTAAAATTAATAGCACATCAAAGAAAGTCACCGAGGTTGAAACATTTAATGGTAGCTACTGAGTCAACATTTACATATATATATATATATATATATATATATATATATATATATATATATATATATATATATATTTACATGAAACTTCTACTTTTTATATAGGTATATAAATGTCAATTGCTGTGGATAAACGCATCAGCCAAATCAATTAATATGACATGTAGTTTTCTAGCTTGCTATTTATTAATTTATTTATACATTTATAATATAAACATGTATTAATTTCTACATTTATTTATTTATTTAAAAATATTTATTTCTAAATGTATTTATTCCTCTATGCATTTGTTTAAATGATTTATTTATTTCTACCAAATAAATTATTCCTTTATTTATTTTTAATTAAATGAGGAACTACAATTTATCAGAGTTCAGAGATTTAGACAAGGAAGCTACATGCCACTCTTGTGTGCAGTTCCATTCTATGGTATCTACCCTAACAAACTGGAAACTACAAATTTTCAAACAGGAAATCGAAGCTGGTCAGGCTTGGATGTTAGCTTAAAAAAAGAATGCATTTCAACAACTGTGTAGTGGCGCAGCGGGCTAAGGTCGTGTGCTCTTCAAGAACATCATATTGCGAGCTTAAACCACGGTATCCCCCCCCCCCTTTTTTCATCCTGCGAAATGTGCTGTTTTAAAATATAAATAATTTGTTTAATATAAATGGTGTGGATATCAAACTGCTTGCATTCCCTGGTTTGTTTTGACGTTGACCAACATGTGGAATCACATGATTGGTAGATGTCCAGTTATTTAGCTTTTCTGTTTTAATAGTCGCTACACACCCTTAAAAAGTAGATGGAAGAGGAGGAAGAAGGAGAATAACAATTTTGCTTTAGTTTGACCACTTATATCTCATTGTGTATAAGAGGTATGTACGTTTTTTTCACATTTGAGGTAAGAAAGTTTCAGACTTTTGATACTGGTACAGATGGTAATTCTAAGTGATTTAGTTTTGCCGCTGCAACATGGTGAAAACAGCTAAACTCTTTGAGCTGTATAGAGACTCTCGGTAGTTTCAAACTATTTTTTCTAACTTGAACGAGGAACTACCGTTCCTCTCAATATAATTTGGTTACAGTTGTTTTTATGAAAATAGAGCTCATGTTTTGCTTTTAATCATGTACCATTCGACACACACCTCTATTGCAAAATAACAGAATCATTTTACCCTTATGGATCACAATTAATAGACTAATAGATAATTGTGCTGCCAGTGTAACAGGCAGTGTTGTGTGATGAACTGCAATTATGGATTCTGACCCCTGCTGGTGAGATGAGGTTAAAAGCTCAATAAGCACACATGCAGAGGAGCCTGGATCTTTTGCATAGGGGTTAAGATGCTCACCTGTGCTGTGTGTGGTCGACAGTGTATGCCCAGCCTTCTCCCTGTTGCACTTATCACACCCATTATTTAATTGAATTCACAACTCAAGTCTGCTTTCTTCTCTTCATATGAACACTGAAATCAGTATGAATATTGAATGTATCAAAAAAGCTCTGACTGGTTTTGAACACGATTCAGTATCACCACCAGTTGCTACTCAAGAATACTTTAAATGCAGCTACAGATCTGTCAGTTTCCTAAACCCCATGCGTGTGTCCAAGTTAATGAAGGATTATTATCATGTGACATTGTCTTGCTTTGTTTTTACTCTTCCCTCACCTTTACAATCATTCACAGGGTTCTTATTGAAATGACTCAAATCTTGTGTTTGTATTATTTGGTAAGTCTGTGTTAAGGTGCTTTGACTATGAGTTCAGGAGCTGCCTGTCATATACATGTTTAATATAGGCTAGATTAGACTGTCTTT
Source organism: Acipenser ruthenus (assembly GCF_902713425.1). Classification (NCBI taxonomy): domain Eukaryota; kingdom Metazoa; phylum Chordata; class Actinopteri; order Acipenseriformes; family Acipenseridae; genus Acipenser; species Acipenser ruthenus. The sequence goes on along the minus strand of NC_081231.1, from coordinate 5,802,007 downwards.
ATATTATTATATACACCAGCACCAAGTAGTGCACAGCAGTGTGTTACTAACAAAACAAGAGAAGGAAACCTGATCAAAAGTGTCAGATCACTAGATGGCGCTGGCTCTTACTTCTCCCTATGTTACCACATGTTACATGTATGTATGACAGGCACCTATAACTGATGAGCATGGTATAACAATGGTAAAAGCATTGGAAACAGCAACATGACTGTGGTGCTTTTATAAGGGTCTAGTCCCTCACTGTCTCTTTTGTGTTTTTCAGTGCTGACTGTAGTGAGCTGCTCCAGACAGTATGAAGGTAAGAGAACAGTTTACAATGTGAACACATTTTAAAAACAGGATTTACAATTCATGGGGGAAAAGCATGAAGCTAGTTTGAGAAATGACACTTTTCATGTTAGGTCTGTGTGTTGAAAATAGGCTGTGGCAATGCAGACACAAAGTGAAGAGACTGGTAAAGATTCTCATCCTGCTTCCTGATCATCTATAAAAAACACACTTTTTAAATAAGCTTTCCCTTTCTTCTGTCCAATATAACAATTTAATAAAACAAAGAATGACTCGAGCAAACACTAGCCATTACAGTGCCATACTGTGCTCCACCTAGAGGCTATGTGTGGTATTGCTGGAAAGCTTTTCAATAAGAATATTACATTGGCTGACTGCTAATCAAGGTTTTAAAATTCAGATTCTTACATTATTATAGCATGATTATCAGTGGTTCCCCTTTTCTTCCTGTGTTCTTCTTAGTTCTGAACCCAGGACCAGAGGACACAGTTCTTTACTGTGGTGAGGGTATGGAATGGGTTACCGAGTCTTGTTGGTGATGCTGAATCTTTGGGATCCTTTAAGACCTGACTTTATAAAAGCTACTACACTGTAAAAACAAGTTGAGTTTACTGAACAAAATTGAGGAAAGCCAGTGAATAATGTTGTGAACTCAATAACACTAAGTTAGTACATCTTAACCAAAGCAATGTAATTCAATTTCTGCAACTTGAATAATGTGAGCTTCAGTAAATTCTTACGTGAATACATTAACTTTAATCACATTTTATTCGGAAAAATGACTCCAAAGTGACTGCTATGTTAATAAGAAAGTAGATTTTATAGTAGTTCAAACAGGGAATCACTGTGAGCTTGGATTGATCTTTTTGTGTGTTCATGCAGACCTCATTAAATATCACTGTGAGCTTGGATTGATCATTGTGTGTGATCATGCAGACCTCATTAAATATCACTGTGAGCTTGGATTGATCATTGTGTGTGAGCATGTAGACCTCATAGAATATGGAGAACTCCTGCAATCATGGTAACAAAAGTACAAATATAAAAACATGCAGTTCATCCCTATTCCGAGTGCAGACCTGCAAAACTCAAAGATACAACAACCCTCAAACAACAAATACACAGATTCCCAGGATCCTCAATCTGAACCAGGATTTGCATATCAGGCCTGGGTACCTATTGGTCAGTGTACTACATTAATTTAAGTTTGGTCAACTAAGCTACATTAAGTTTGAGTTCTATTTCACTATTTAACTGCTTCTTGAATAAATATATTTGAAACAACACAGTAATGGACTGAACTCAGTTTAAATGAGTAAGAACAATTGTTACGGTTTCCAGTGACCAGACAGGCAGTGATTTTCTCATGTTCTTTTGTAGAAGAGTGTGGAAGGGTGGTGGGCAATTCACTGACACACACGCGAGACAGAAGGTTTTATTTGAAACACCGCACGGGTGCCCAGTTTTATTTTGGTAACTTTTCTTTATTTTTTATTATTTATCACCTGATGGCGCTGGTGCTGCAACTCCCCTTACACCAACGATGATAAACAGGGGTTGCACTTGTATCCGTCAGCACGCGCAGGTGCTCTGAAATAATAATGAAAACCAAAAGGCGAAATAAAAAGAGAAAATAAAACACAGTAATAAAACTACAAAATAAAGGTGCTGCGTACGCAGTGCCCCCACTGCCGCTAAGCCGGTCAGCTCGGGTCTCTGATCTACGCTCAGCTATTATTTATACACCCTGTATAACTACACACGTCCACTCGGGTAGGTAATTCTTTCTTTTAATTCTTATTTTATTTGTTTAAGGCAGGCTGTCTCCCTCAGCCGTGCTTGCCTAGTCTTTGTTTACACTGGAGTCTGTCTCCAGCATCACTGGGTATCCTCTCTCTGGCCACCTGAATGCATAACCAAGCACAGTACTTATGGGCCGAGCAATCCCCCAAGGCCCGCCTCTCAGCCACTCAGAGAGAGGGAAAGCCAACACACCCTCTTCCCCACCTCTCTGTGTCATCACCATGACTAACAGGCGGATCTTACAAGGCTGCTGCCCTCTTCCTGCAGAACCATGCATGCGCCAGACAGTCAGCACAGACCTCCCCCTGTTACAAAGAGCTTATATAGTTTCTAGTCTCTTAGACTTCAATTTGGACCATAAAGATATTTCAAAGACATCACTACAGATAATGTTTCTGCTGCTTCCTGTACTTCATGTGTTGTGGTCAGAACTCACATTAATGTAAAAAACAGGGGAGGAGCCAAGCATTCCCATCACAATAAAAGAGCTGCCCCAGACTACACTCACCCTGGAGCATCCATTCCCAGAGATATTCACCGGGGAGACAGTCAGTCTGAGGTGTGGGGTTGAGGGGGTTCTGCTGTCTGGAAATATCTCTGGTACAAAGACAGCGAGGACACTCCAGTGCTCCAGACTGCTGGCCACAGTATAACTGGTGACAGCTACACAATCACTGCAGCTGCTGTATCTGACCAGGGCCAGTACTGCTGTCGAGGACAAAGAAAACGTCGATCAAGTTCCTCTCAGCTCAGTAATCCTGTGTCAGTAACTGTGTCTGGTGAGTTTATTAACTCAGCTGCTACTGAAAACTGGAATAACTGCTGCCCCATTGACCACAGACCCCCACTTTATATGTTTGTGTTCAAAGTCATAATCATATTGAGAGCTATTCCTCATGAATTATTTTTTTTATTATTATTTATTATTATTTATTTCTTAGCAGACACCCTTATCCAGTTCGAAAAAATACAAAAATACATTTCAAGAATCACAGTACAAGTAATAATACAATTAAGAGCAAGATAAATACAATGACTAGCAAGTATGACAAAATACGATTCAATAACGGAGCAGATAACAGTGTCAGTGATAGTTACATTAGGATATAATTAAATACAAAATAATACAGATTAAATAACACTTGTGACAGATTACAGTACTCTAAAGTACAGGATTAAATGCAATAAAATAGGGGGCAGATAAGAGCAAGTAAAGCACATTTAAGGAAGAGTGATAAATGTCCAGAGGGAAAAAGAGGAGTTCTACAGGTGCTGTCTGAACAGGTGAGTCTTGAGGAGGCACCGGAAGGTGGTCAGGGACTGGGCAGTCCTGACATCTGTAGGAAGGTCATTCCACCACTGCGGGGCTACGGTGGAGAAGGAGCGGGCTCGGGAGGCAGGGGAGCGTAGCGGAGGTAGAGCCAGTCTTCTAGTGCAGGCGGAGCGGAGAGGTCGAGTGGGGGTGTAGGGAGAGATGAGGGTCTGGAGGTAGCTGGGTGCAGTCTGGTCAAGGCATCTGTAGGCTAGTACAAGAGTCTTGAACTGAATGCGAGCGGTGATCGGAAGCCAGTGGAGTGAGCGGAGCAGTGGAGTTGCGTGGGAGAAGCGAATCAGAGAGAACACCAGGCGAGCAGTGGAGTTCTGGATGAGCTGGAGCGGACGGGTGGTGGACGCAGGAAAGCCAGCCAGGAGGGAGTTGCAGTAGTCTAGGCGGGAGAGTACCAGGGCCTGGACCAGGAGCTTGATGGCGTAGTTGGTGAGGAAGAATCGGCAAGTGAGTGCCAGAGTGGAGATGTGCTTGGAATAAGAAAGGCAGGGGTCCAGGGTGACTCCGAAGTTCTTAGCTGAGGAGGAGGGAGAGAGTGTGGTAGATTCCAGAGGAACGGAGATAGAGAGATCAGATGAGGGGGAGGAGGAGGGAAAGAAAAGGAGGTCAGATTTAGAGAGGTTGAGTTTGAGGTGATGCAAATGCATCCAGGAGGAGATAGCAGACTGACAGGTAGAGCTTTTCACTCAAAACTCACAAGTAGAGCCTGCAATGGGTCACACTGCTGCTATTCCTACTGTATCACAAGTAGAGCCTGCAATGGGTCACACTGCTGCTATTCCTACTGTATCACTGCAGAGATGCTGCTGGGGGGCTGGAATCTCTCTCCTAACTGATTGTAGGGGAATGTGTCCTAATTCTTTCCTGTTCTCTGTTTCAGAGGGTCATCCTCAGGCTGTCCTGACCCTGCAGCCTGCCTGGTCACAGATATTCACAGGAGAGACAGTCACCCTGAGCTGTGAGGTGGAGGGGGGCTCTGCTGACTGGAGGTTTAAACAGTATAGAGATGGACGTGAAGAGGCAGGGTGCAGTGATCAATACAGCAGGAGATATGGGGACAGCTGCACAATCAGTAAAGCTCGGCATTCTCACAGCGGAGTGTACTGGTGTGAATCTGCATCAGGACAGGAGCGCAGTAATGCTGTCAACCTAACTGTGTCATGTAAGTCATTTACATTCTAGATAATATTCAGACCCTGTTGAATAATCCTGCACTCGGATTGGCTTGCTGATTTGAGTAAAGCTGTCTGTGGATCTCCAGTCAGTATGAATTGTTTCTGCTCACATTGCTGTTTTCAAGTACCAGCTGAGCAAATGCTCATATTGAAATAAGCTTCAAATGAGTGGAGCAGGATTGTCTTTTCTCTGCAGTTATCCAGATCCCAGGTTTGGGATATCTAACATTTTGTTTTACAGAAAGAATATTTTCAGGCTGTGTGTTTGAAAGATTCCATATGAGCTCCTACAAAGTGACAAGACCCTGTTACAGGATTTCATATTCATGTCTTATGTTCCGTCCTTTTGGGTTCAAAGAGCCTTAAATATAAATCAAGGGGTATCTACACTTGGGGGGAAATAGTTTCCTACAATAGTCTTTCTTAACGCTGTAGGAAGTCTATATAGCTCATAATAGGGAATAATACATTATAACATGATGAGATAAAAAAAGCATTACAAACATGTTTGTAAAACTGCAGCCTCCTTGTCATCAGGTGCAGTGATGTGTTCATAACAAAAGTCTGTCCAAACAATATATATCCCCAAAACAGTCAGTGTTTATTAAAAAGTAAACAAAAGATCCACCCCTCTACCAACAATGGTATCAGGGGGTACATGGCGGGCTTTGCAAACCCAAAAATAATACTTTTTTAAAACAAAACAATAATCCAATGGTCTTTGATAATCCGCCGTTCTCCGTGCCGCAAGGGTGAGAACTGGACGTGGTGAAAGTGTAGGGAAGTGCTCTGGTGATCATTCTCAATCCTCCTCTGCAAAACACAGAACACAAAACCATAACACAAAATCAAAACAAATACTACCGGCTCCGACTGTCTGTTACGTTCGTCAGGGCAAGGCGACATTGACGTAGCTGCTTCCCTTTTGTACCCACAAAGCCCTCCCTGCAATCAACCCGTCACCCTGGTTTCTCCAATAGAGGGCCGTCCCGCAGCTGATTGCAATGGAGTCTTTCCGGGTACGTGCAACTACCCGCTCCCTCTAATATGGTCACCTTCCGGTTTCTGCCTACCGTCAAGGCAGTCCATCTAGGAGGCAGCATACCACCGACCTTACACAGCGTCCTTTCCGATCGGGAGGGAGATTTACAACATCGACTCTTTCTCTCTTTATTACACTCCTCCATCCTGACCCGTCTCTCAGCCCTGCTGATCTGAACTCTCTCTGTCTTTTCAGATCAATTGGTGATCCTGCTGACTCCTCAATCCTGACCCGTCTCTCAGCCCTGCTGATCTGAACTCTTTCTGTCTTTTCAGATCAATGGGTGATCCTGCAGACTCCTCAATCCTGACCCGTCTCTCAGCCCTGCTGATCTGAACTCTTTCTGTCTTTTCAGATCAATGGGTGATCCTGCAGACTCCTCAATCCTGACCCGTCTCTCAGCCCTGCTGATCTGAACTCTTTCTGTCTTTTCAGATCAATGGGTGATCCTGCAGACTCCTCCATCCTGACCCGTCTCTCAGCTCTGCTGATCTGAACTCTTTCTGTCATTTCAGATCAATGGGTGATCCTGCAGACTCCTCCATCCTGACCCGTCTCTCAGCCCTGCTGATCTGAACTCTTTCTGTCTTTTCAGATCAATGGATGATCCTGCAGACTCCTCCATCCTGACCCGTCTCTCAGCCCTGCTGATCTGAACTCTTTCTGTCTTTTCAGATGGACGGGTGATCCTGCAGACTCCTCAATCCTGACCCGTCTCTCAGCCCTGCTGATCTGAGCTCTTTCTGTCTTTTCAGATGGACGGGTGATCCTGCAGACACCCTCACAGCCTGTGTTTGAGGGAGACACTCTGACTCTGAGGTGTCTTATCCGCGATGGTTATAAAGCTACCAGGGTTGCATTTTATAAATATAATAGAGAGTTACAGTCCCGGGCTGGCAAGGAGCTGAGTGTGGATCGTGTTTCAAAGAGTGACGAGGGGTCCTACAAGTGCACAGCGGAGTGGAGGTGGGACTCCCCATACTCTGATGACTCTGCAGAGGTGCGGGTGTCAGTGAGAGGTAGGTTCATTCTAACAGAGAGAGTCCTCACCCCCTTCTCTGTCTGTAATGTCTCACAGATACATTCACACTGGAGTCTATTCCAGCTGTGTTAATGTGACTCTGCAGAGGTGCGGGTGTCAGTGAGAGGTAGGTTCATTCTAACAGAGAGAGTCCTCACCCCCTTCTCTGTCTGTAATGTCTCACAGATACATTCACACTGGTGTCTATTCCAGCTGTGTTAATGTGACTCTGCAGAGGTGCGGGTGTCAGTGAGAGGTAGGTTCATTCTAACAGAGTCCTCACCCCATTCTCTGTCTGTAATGTCTCACAGATACATTCACACTGGAGTCTATTCCAGCTGTGTTAATGTGACTCTGCAGAGGTGCAGGTGTCAGTGAGAGGTAGGTTCATTCTAACAGAGAGAGTCCTCACCCCCTTCTCTGTCTGTAATGTCTCACAGATACATTCACACTGGAGTCTATTCCAGCTGTGTTAATGTGACTCTGCAGAGGTGCGGGTGTCAGTGAGAGGTAGGTTCATTCTAACAGAGAGAGTCCTCACCCCCTTCTCTGTCTGTAATGTCTCACAGATACATTCACACTGGAGTCTATTCCAGCTGTGTTAATGTGACTCTGCAGAGGTGCGGGTGTCAGTGAGAGGTAGGTTCATTCTAACAGAGTCCTCACCCCATTCTCTGTCTGTAATGTCTCACAGATACATTCACACTGGAGTCTATTCCAGCTGTGTTAATGTGACTCTGCAGAGGTGCAGGTGTCAGTGAGAGGTAGGTTCATTCTAACAGAGAGAGTCCTCACCCCCTTCTCTGTCTGTAATGTCTCACAGATACATTCACACTGGAGTCTATTCCAGCTGTGTTAATGTGACTCTGCAGAGGTGCAGGTGTCAGTGAGAGGTAGGTTCATTCTAACAGAGAGAGTCCTCACCCCCTTCTCTGTCTGTAATGTCTCACAGATACATTCACACTGGAGTCTATTCCAGCTGTGTTAATGTGACTCTGCAGAGGTGCGGGTGTCAGTGAGAGGTAGGTTCATTCTAACAGAGAGAGTCCTCACCCCCTTCTCTGTCTGTAATGTCTCACAGATACATTCACACTGGAGTCTATTCCAGCTGTGTTAATGTGACTCTGCAGAGGTGCGGGTGTCAGTGAGAGGTAGGTTCATTCTAACAGAGTCCTCACCCCCTTCTTTGTCTGTAATGTCTCACAGATACATTCACACTGGAGTCTATTCCAGCTGTGTTAATGTGACTCTGCAGAGGTGCAGGTGTCAGTGAGAGGTAGGTTCATTCTAACAGAGAGAGTCCTGTGGCAATGTGCTCTGCCCCTGTGTGCATTTATTATTATTATTATTATTATTTATTATTATTTATTTCTTAGCAGACGGTACATTTATGTGTTGTATGGTGCGTGTGTTAATGTTGGTGTATAGAGATTGGTACACGGGATATAAACGGGTCTGTGTTTCACTTGTATTTAAAAATGTAGATTTGTATTTAGGCACGAGGATGGCACAGATCACTTCACGTGCTGGTTAAAATGTAATGTGTGGTCACGGGAGTACACTTAATTAATTCACGTGCAGTTGTACCGAGATTCCAATTGAATGATTGACTAGCAATCGACTCTCGGTACAACTGCATAAAAGCAGCATGTTTTCACTCAAGCTGGGTTGGGTGTTCGTGAGTGGAGAACGGGAGAGAGAAAGGAGAAAGGAGAAAGGAGAAAGGAGAAAGGAGAAAGGAGAAAGGAGAAAGGAGAAAGGATTAAAGATTAAAAAGAAAGTTCGTCCACTTGTTTTGTGTGTTAGTACGTTTTGTTTGTCTTTTTATTTTGGCGTAAAGTGCCGTGTCCTGTTTTCTGTTCGTTAAACCTTTTATTTCGTTTAATAAACGCTGAGTGCCACCATTGCACTCAGCATTACTCATCACCACCGTCTGTCTGTCTGTGTGTTTCTTTCGAGTCTGACGTGTCACCACTCAGCCAGCCTTGTGACATATGGTTGTCAGAAGCGGGATAACAGCGCCCCCCAGACTCAGGCCGGAAAGAGTACCGCAGTTTCTTTGAAGAAAAAAAAAAAAAAAAATGACAATGGCAGAAGACGCCAGGAAACTGCGGGACTGGATCCTGGAAAATGCTGGGCTGGAGGCCCAGTCTATGCCAGTAGCGATCCGGATCATGTGGTTGATGGACAGGGAGCGATGGGAGGCCTATGAGAGGGAACACACCCCAAACACCTTGGAGGAAGGTTTGGAGTTGGTCCTCAGCTACCTGGAGGCAGCTATAACCACAACAGCAGCCCAGGTAGCAGGTCCACCAGCACGTGAAGTGATCTGTGCCATCCTCGTGCCTAAATACAAATCTACATTTTTAAATACACGTGAAACACAGACCCGTTTGTCCCGTGTACCAATCTCTATACACCAACATTAACACACGCACCATACAACACATAAATGCACACAGGGGCGGAGCACATTGCCACAGTCCTCACCCCCTTCTCTGTCTGTAATGTCTCACAGCTGTGTTAATGTTCTCAACACAACTCAGGTGCTGAAGTAACGGGTCCTAGCAAAGTTTTCTGATATGAAAGCTTTTCCTAGTCTGAGTATCTCTCATACTCTGAGTAGTGTAGAAGCTGTAATAAAGCAGAAAGAGGCCACACCAAAGATACACTGAATGCTTGTCAGTACTGATGATCAAGCCCTATTTTCTCCAAATGTATTTCTGTTTGATTGTGGTAGCAATAGAATGTGTATTGTCATTGCAAACTGTATCTCTAATCATGTGTAACCCCTCCCTAGACAGGGGTGTACAGATTGGATATAAGAAATTGGTTGTATACATTATTACACTGCAGATTATACCACAGAAGAGATTCTGCTCAAATGAAATAGTTTTAAATAGAATACCTACCTGTTCACTTTACTGTGACACACACAGTATGAAACAGAATAGCCAAGAAAGACACAGATACTAAACATGTAAGTCATGTGAGTTATATTATTATATTAAAAATCAAAGCAGCAGCAAAGTATCATTCAGAGTGATAATGAGTCATAATTATAAACACCACACAGGAGCAGCAACACAGTGAATCAGAACCATTGACATGTCAGTAAAAACACAGTGATATGCTGCTGGAGTGCCTTCAATACAATCACATATTAGATTCACCTGCTTTATTAGGAGGGTTCACAGCAAACTTGGTGGTTGTCAATGTATTGTAATTGATGTGGGGCTGTGCTAATAAGTCTGATGTCCCTACTAATAATACTCCTGGTATTAATAGTGAATGTTAACATTGCTGATTTGTATGCCTCCACATTATCTGATTCACATCCCATCTCTCAGGCTCTCTTTATATTATTATTATTATTATTATTATTATTATTATTATTATTAAACAATACATTTTAATACAGGAAATGTATGCTTTTGAATTACTTATTTTCTAATGTGCCCCAACATTTATTTATAAACAAAAACAAATAGAATCCATGCTTTTGTCATCCATGTCAACATTTTTTTTATGAAACATTAAGTTTAATTATGAATCAGTCAGTCCTTTGTTAACGTCTAATGGTAATACATAATTATTTTGAATTATCATGCATGTTTACACATGCTGTGAATAGGTCTGTTGCACTGTGCTGTCCAGCACTGTCTGTCTATGTGTGGAAATAAGGGCTAATCAACCAAGAGAACAAATTCTCAGACAGAGAAAATCTACAAATGTTACAAGAATCCAGAGCTATGACCTCGAAACCCGTGAGAGACAGTAACATCGAGATGCTTTTATTAGAGACCACCACAGTTAACAAGTCCATGTGAACAGAGCCTGTGGGTGCAGGTCATGCTGAACTGGGTTTTATTTCTGTCCTTGGCAGGCAGGTCCGTGTTCCTAACATGCCTTGTTTCCTTTCTTTACCCAGAGATGCCGAAGGCTGTGCTGACCAGCAGTCCTCAATGGGGAGAGCTGTACACTGGAGAGACTGTCACCCTGAGCTGTGGGGTTGAGGGGGGTTTCACTGGCTTCCAATATCTCTGGTACAAGATGTGTCAGGGAGGCACAGTGCAGATCAGAGGCACCACTGGAGCCAGATACACACTCAGCCCTGTCACTCAGTCTCATAGTGGACAGTACCAGTGTGAGGCACAAAGAGGAGATCCACCACGTTCCTCTCAACGCAGTGATCCTGTTACACTGACTGTGTCTGGTGAGTTTATTAACACAGCGATCCTGTTACACTGACTGTGTCTGGTGAGTTTATTAACACAGCGATCCTGTTACACTGACTGTGTCTGGTGAGTTTATTAACACAGCGATCCTGTTACACTGGCTGTGTCTGGTGAGTTTATTAACACAGCGATCCTGTTACACTGGCTGTGTCTGGTGAGTTTATTAACACAGGGATCCTGTTACACTGACTGTGTCTGGTGAGTTTATTAACGCAGCGATCCTGTTACACTGACTGTGTCTGGTGAGTTTATTAACGCAGCGATCCTGTTACACTGGCTGTGTCTGGTGAGTTTATTAACACAGTGATCCTGTTACACTGGCAGTGTCTGGTGAGTTTATTAACGCAGCTGTATACAGAGCAGTGCTCTCAATACAGACCCCTCACAGACAGCATGTTGACCACAGTCCTGTCCTCTCAGAGCTGCTGTTACATTAACTGTAATGGAAATTAACTGTAGAGGCCCGAGGGATTGAAGTATCTTAACTCTAAAATGCTTTTTATTACTAAGATAGGAGTACAGAATTACCCAGGACCGAAGTATAAATGTAATCATTTCATATGGGCTGTTTTAATAGGAAATGATTCTATATATGGGGCAGCAGTGTGGAGTAGTGGTTAGGGCTCTGGACTCTTGACTGGAGGGTCGTGGGTTCAATCCCAGGTGGGGGACACTGCTGCTGTACCCTTGAGCAAGGTACTTTACCTAGATTGCTAACCCAGTAAAAACCCAACTGTATAAATGGGGAATTGTATGTAAAAATAATGTGTAAAAAATAATGTAATTGTATGTAAAAATAATGTGATGTCTTGTAACAATTGTAAGTCGCCCTGGATAAGGACGTCTGCTAAGAAATAAATAATAATAAAATAATAATATTCATTCAGTCCTGTGGATTTCTGTCCTCTTATCTTTCACACTATCTTTGTGTCAGAACAGAACAGTTACTGATTGGAGCTGCACTGGAAACAGTAATACTTCCAGCCAGTTGAAGGAAGTGATACAAGGCATTAGTAGGATAGCAAGTTGAAGAATGGACGACTTTGCAGACTTCCTAGTAATGGCTGTTATAATTACTTTTTATTAATAACAAATACATTAAAAGTAATTCCAGTAGATTCATGTATTTTTTTTATAATTATTCAAATTTTGTAGTAATTTGTTTTTTTAATACAAGTTAAAAATATTTACTATGTTATCATGTTATCCAAAGCCACTCAAATTGAGGGAAACAGGAGTCCCTATTTGTCATCTTCTGTATTTCAGAGGGACGCCCAAAGCCTGCACTGACCCGGGAGCCTGCAGGAGAGATATTTGAAGGAGACACAGTCACCCTGAGCTGTGTGGTTGAGGGGGGCTCTGGAGGCTGGAGATATCTCTGGTACAAAGACAGGCAGGGAGCTCCAGTGTACCAGACTGACAGCAGCAGTGGAACTGGAGCCGGATACACAATCAGTGCTGCTGCTCTGTCCCACAGTGGAGAGTACTGGTGTGGAGCTGGACGGGGCAGGAACACGTCTTACTCACAATACAGCGATCCCATCTGGGTAAATGTAACTGGTGAGTAATACAGAATCTCCTTCCTTTTCACTAAAGCTTTGTCCTCAGCAGTAGGGGGTGCTGTTTGATTCTGCTAGAGGTGATTGGGAGCCTCAATCCTCCAGCATTCCTTTAATTCTCAATTTCTAATTCTATTCCTCTCTATGCCTCTCTGTCTATTAAGGTTGAAGTTTCTCACCTACTCTACCACGCAATAGCTAAAATATAGGACACCATGACAAAGCATATCTATTTACAGTAAATGTCCATTTTAAAAATAATAATCTCATTGCTCATTTTAATACCAAGAAAAAAAATATTTATTGAATTATGAGAGTGGGACTTAAACTCATGACTAACACTGTTGTAAGTGAAACTCGACTTATTATGCTTCATAGCCTCTATACTCCAGCACTGCCTCTGTCTCTCTAAGGAGCAGGAGGTTCTGTGGGAATCCCACTCTATGGAAGACGCTGGTTCTGAATGGTTTGAATATCTTGTTCTGACAGTTTCACAATCACTAATCTGTCTTCATGTCCTCTTTTCGTAGCTCTGTTTTCCAGGGTGACTCTGACAGCATCTCCAGGAGCCACAGTGAAGGAGGGAGAGGCTCTTAACCTGACCTGTGAGGCAGCAGTGAACAAAACCCCCCGCCCTGAACTCCACTACACCATTGTGAGAGACGGGGAGCCTGTGACTAACAGCACTGACTCTGCACTGTACAGCATAGCCAGCACTGAGAAGAGCCACACTGGGAGCTACACGTGTGCTGTGGAGTCACAGGGAGTGAAGAAGAGCAGCCAGGAGCTACAGATTGAACTACAAAGTAAGATTACAAACCCATCCTAAATGATTATCCTTGATGATTGAAAGTGATCTCACAGTAAAATAGGTCACATTGTGATCCCATTATATTCCCATTCCCTGAAGAAACAGAATAAACAGACCACTGAATTATCATCAATTACAACAAATTACAACAGAGAACAAATACTGCACAGTACAGACACTGTTTTTACACCTTGTAAATTCAGTGGTGTATTTTTCCCACTAATGTTTTAGCTACATGCATGGCTTTGATTACATTTTAAACAAATCATTCTTTTCTGCTTTTTGACAAACAATCAAATGAAAACACATTAATTCCCTGACTGAGTATCTTATAAAATGATGGTTCAAATAAAATGCAGTTACAGCAGACAGCCATTCAAGTGACAGAGTGGCTGAAGGCTGTTCCTATAGAGCGAGTGTGAGCAGGGTAATGTTCTTGTATCCCTATCAGCTCAGTCAAGGTGTATGGAAGTCACTAGCACACACTCATACTGTACCTTCCTTCCCCCAGCGTCCTGGCGCAGCGCTGTTGCTATTGGCTACAGAGTGAGCTTCTCTCTGATTCATTTCATTGTGTTCACTCTGCTACTCCTTCAATACTGCAGGATCCAAGGTGAGACTCCCAGTCAGTGCACACATTTCACCTGGCCTGTCACAGCACACATGCAGGCTTCTTCTTAAACAGCACAGCCCAGTCTTAGAGATAGTTCATTAAGAAATCATTATTTCATCATTAAACATGCACAGCTAATTTCCAAAATACACATTTTGGAAGTTTGTATTTATTTTTGTTAACACAATCATAAGAAAGAAACTGAACAATCTGTATATATTTTTCCAGGTTCCCCGTGTCTCGCTGGTGGTAAGTCAAGGTAAGTCAGTATTAGCCAGTATGTGTACAGACAGGGGGCAGCACTCGCTATCTCTACCTGTCATCATCCTTTACAGCACTGAAAATGGAGATGGAAACTTTCTGATTAGCTCTTTAAGAATCCCTCTTGCAAACTCTTAACAGTACCCTTCACTTAGACCTGTGTCCTAAGATGCTATACTGGGTTAATTTGGCTTTTTGGTTTCCAGATGATAAAGATCTAAAGCTTTGACATATTTGACTCATAATCGTTATTCTTTGATTCTTCAATCTAGAGTATTAATAATAACCCTTTGTCAGTAATGTCACAAAGCTGCTGCCTCCACAGAGTGTCTTTACAGTTGATACACAGCTGCTCCTTACCCTGAAATGCACTCTGTGATTTCAATGGGACTTGATTCCTCTGAAGCCTAGACGTGTCATCATCCTTTAAAGCTTCTGTTATTGCTGCAGTTAAACTCTGAGCCCTCCTTGTGTGTCTCTGACATCTGTCTCAGGAAAACCTCGGATCAGGAGCAGTCAGCAGAGGGGATTGAGCTCTCCAGCCGTGTGCAGCACACTGGAGTGGAACTGGAATAGTGCTGCATTACCATAGACTGGAGTGGAATTGGAATAGCGCTGCATTACCATAGACTGGAGTGGAACTGGAATAGTGTTCCTTGTAAATTGATTAAACTCCTTGATTTATTTAATTGAATTTCTGTATTTGTAAGCTATTCTGTAGTCAATAAACTGCTTTACTCTACTGGTGTTGTTTTATGCTATTAATGATACACCTTCAACATGTATTTGAACTCTCAAATTATTGGGGTTTGAGGCAACAAACAATAAATGTTATAGACATTAGAGGTTAATAATGAAATAATATGTTTCCTAGTCATTGGAAGGGGAGTGTTGTATTAAATAAAGTAACCCTTTGTTTATGTACAGTATTTTATTTGACAGTAGCTCTGTAATCCAGCACACTGTATAATCCTGTCCCAAACAATGTTGAATGAACAGGTTTTACTGTAACATTAATGTACATAAGCATACTCTTCGAGCATTAGGACCATGGGGAGCATTCAGTCAGTCTGTTGCCCTCATTGCTCGTGCATTGTGGGAAGGATATTTAGGGTCCTCTGAACACTTTCAGGTTTGCATTATTTTATAGGCAGACAGACAATGGTGAGAATTATTAACTGAATTTATGAACTCAATTTATTATTGTTTAAGCCTACGATAAAGTAAAACATTTACAATGCAGCTAATGAAGCAGTACCCAGTATTACTAACATATATTATATAATTATACATTATTAAATTTGTATAGAACCCAAAGCCCATTGTACACCTTCTTTACTCAACTCAATCAAACTCAAATCAAACTCAACACACCTTAACAATACTGGAGTGATTACAATAAGAACCACTCTGAATGACTGCAGGAAATCAAACTCAACACACCTTAACAATACTGGAGTGATTACAATAAGAACCACTCTGAATGACTGCAGAAATCAAACTCAACACACCTTAACAATACTGGAGTGATTACAATAAGAACCACTCTGAATGACTGTAGAAATCAAACTCAACACACCTTAACAATACTGGAGTGATTACAATAAGAACCACTCTGAATGACTGCAGAAATCAAACTCAACACACCTTAACAATACTGGAGTGATTACAATAAGAACCACTCTGAATGACTGCAGAAAATCAGAAAAGAAAACTAAGAAAATGTCATTAAAGCTGCTGACCCTGAATGAAAACAATTGTCAAGGAAATTAAACTTCTTGTGATAAATAATAGTATGTTATTTCTAATTGATGTTTTAATTAATGTTGTTCTTTATGTGCCCGCTAGGGGGAGCTGCAAAAGGTAAAGCTACAATACAGACGAGAGTCTGGGCATTTAACCCAGAAAAAGTAAAAAGTAATGTGAACAATATCATCACTAATAATAACAAGAATGAAAAAAATACAAATATAGTGCATTGCAGGGGAAGACCCCATAGTCATTGTGGAAATAAACACATTGATTATTTAACACACAGCCCCTTTGTTGTGCCATTGCTGATCCACTCTGATGTCTTGGAGCAGCTGAACCAGCATGCCTGTCCTTGCTACTATTACCTTGTTTCCACTGCGGGCCGGGTTGATGCTGGCCAGCCCTGACCGGCCCAGGCCAACGAGTTTCTGTGGCTCAAAAGTTTGAGGATGCCCAGTGAGACCATATTAATAATAACAGACTCTGGCTATTGCGCCTAAGCATTCAATATTCACTCTCTAGCCTGGAAAGAGAATTGTTACTCTGACCATAGAGGCAAACCTATAGCACAATGCAAAATATATGCAAAGAGACTGAAGAATTGAGGGGTAACAGAATCAGTGTTCAGCATGCAGCTGGACAACCAAGAGGGGGAAGGAGGTTATGATTAAAGGGAACAATCGTGCAGATGAATTAACACAAGGAGCAGTCAATTGCTATTTGAATTTCTGATAGATGGAGACAAATACTAGTTGGAGCAGGGAGTATTATGCAAACTGCTTAAAACCATTAAAAAAGTAATACCTTATAAAGCAGGTAGACAGACCATACTGGTGGCAGCTCAACAAGAATGGCTAGGAAAAGAAAGTATACATTATACTATTTAACTTTAGAGTATAATTTAAATAAATGGAATTCTGTTTATAACAATTTAAAAAAATGTTATTGCAGTTTACTAGTAATTCTATAATGGTTACAAGTAAAGCCTAACATGATTTTATTTTATTACATAAATTGAAAAAAACACTTTCAAAACAAATGAGTAATAATACATTTGAACAGTAATGAAAGTGCACACTTTTATATTAGAAATGTGATTATTTTAATGGTTACATTTGGCTATCGTTAAAATAAAACTCAAACTTTTATGTTTTGCTTTTGTAAAAGGAATGTAACAAAATTATTGTCTTGACAAGTAAAGCAAAACCACTCAAAGAAAATAATAGGGATTTAAGAGAGCAGTTTGGAAGGTACGAAATGCTTATGACTGTTTATTGACAATTGCAAAACCAAAAAAAGGAAGAGAGAAAAGAAAAGGGGAGAGTACAAAGAATATATATATATATATATATATATATATATATATATATATATATATATATATATATATATATATATATATATAATTTCCTGTTAACACTTTCTTACATTCAGTTTTAATGTGTTCTAGGCGTTTTGCCAAATGGGAGAGATAAGGAGTTTAGTCTTTGTGTTTCACATGTATATGTAGTAACTTTTGCAAGTCTGTAACCAGGACTGGAAGAGGGAGTGAAACTTGCTTGGAAACCATAGCAACACTACAGGTACAGTGGAAGCAGCTAATGGGGTAAAGCTATTGTAAGCAATGAAATGTTATAAGTTTGAAGAAAAAATGAACTTCAAGGACAGTTGAGCCTGTCTTGGTTTTAGAGATTATACACAGCTGATTAAGACCTATGGGTTTTTGTAACATCTTTTTGAGAAAATAAATAACATGTTTAGCAACTTGGAAGTTTATTTTTCAAGTTTGTGAGATGTATTGAGAGGAACTGCAGTTCCTCACTAAAAGTTATTAGAAAAACGTGGCGGAACTGCCGAGAATCTCTATACAGCAGAGTTTTGCTGTTTTGACCATGTTGCAGCGGCAAAACTAAATAACTTAGAAGTACCATTCCACTTTAAACAAAGCTTTAAGCTTTCTTTGATCAAATGTGAAAAAAAACGTAAATACCTCTTGTACACATTGAGATATAAGTCGTCAAACTAAGGTAAAAAAAATGTCATTCTCCTTTTTTCCATCATCATCATCATCATCATCATCATCATCATCATCCGTTCCTTACTAACGAAAATAAATAAATAAAACACCAGCGGGGTTCGAAGCAGCATCACGAGAATTGAACACGAGAAACGCTTTAGCCATCTGCGCCGCGCGACAGCTGTTGGATCGCCCCAGTTTTGATGCGTACATCCGTGTTTGACGAGTTTGCACAAAAGGATTTGCTCGACAAAATCTTTAGCGCGTTTTAAAATCAGAAGTTATCCGGTTACATTGAGAAAAAAATGGCCTGACTCGATTTTACATGTTGGTCTACATCAAAATAAACGCACATAACGCCCCCAAAAATAAAATAAAATCCAGATGTTCGAACTTGCAACCCGCTGCGCCTCTAGGTAGCTGTTGAAATGTATTTAAATTTTTAAATGTTAGCTTGCGAGGTTCGGGGGGCGTGGAGCTGGGGGGGCCGCTAATCTCTAATCTTTCAATTTTCTAATCTCCAGTTAATTAGTTTCTATTTACTATTTAAGACCTGATCACCTGCACCTTTTCTGTCTAGTGTTTCGTTTTTTGAATCCTGACTCGTAGTGTTTCGCATTACTCCCGAGAGAAAAAAAAAAAAAAAAAAAAAAAAGACCATCGCAAGATTAATACGCGCAGTCTTACCTGCTTCCAAATGGAAAAGCTTTCAGTTTACGCATTCCCTTCCGACTCAGACGAGTTCCTGCCTCCGACCCCTCCACCGGTCCGTCTTTGTCAGGCATTCCGTTCCTCGTCCCGGTCCATGACCGCGCCAGCCCTGTCAGCCAACCTTGCTTCCACCCGGCGTTCAGCTAGGCAAGAGCGGGGCCCAAAGCGCGGTTCCGCTAGCCAGCCCCTACTGCAACTCCACTACAAAGATTGGACGACACCTAAGCTGCTGAAAGTACTCTTTGAAAAGTTCATTCCTATTCCCGTCGGCGGAGATCGCATGTCCCTATTTGTTACCTATTGTGAAGCCTTGTCAGCCGAGCCGATTTTTCCCCCCCGCTTGCACGCTTCAGCCGTCAGGCCCTCCTCTTCTGCTACTCTCTCCGTTCCTGTTCCTGCTGCGCATACGCAAGACTCTGCATTCGCAGCCAAGCTCCCCCCGGCGGCGCAGTCAACGCAGCCACAGCATCTGCCGCAATCACTCACCCCGCCCATCCCCTCCTCCAGCAGCGCCCCTCAGGTCACTTTTAATCAGCTGCAACCTCTGCTCCAGCCCATTATAGACTCTCAGCTAGCTCTCAGCGCCCGTCTTGACAAACTGGAAAATCCTGCTTTGGCTCCACCCGCCTTCAGTTCCAGCACTCCTGCTTATACCCTTGGTACGTCTTTTTCAGTACCCCCCGTTCCTCCTCCAGAGTTCAATCTCTCCTCAGCCACTGTAGCAAGTTCCTCTTCTCCCCGTGCCATTACCAGCCATTCTATTTCACCAAAAATTAGAAAGGCAAGGATGTAAATCTTGTCTCTATTCTCATTGCTTCTTCTGAGTTTTTAGATCACAGAGTGGTCGACTGTGGAGACGTTTCGGTCACTCTAAAATCCCGCGACCCACGTCTTCAAAAAAGCCTTTCCGTGGGAGAATTCGTCCTCGCTTTCTCCATTTATCGCGATATTCTCTGTTCTGTTTATCCGCACAGATTACAAGAGTTAAATCAGTATCTCTTTCTGGTTGTCGAATTGGCCGTGCGCTACGGAGGCGCTTTGTTCTATCAATACCACCGTGCTTTCTCAGCCAAAGCTGCTGCCACCCTCTCAGCCGACAACCGTATTATTGATTGGTCCCGTTCCGACACAGATCTTTTCACCCGGATCTTCAGTGGAATTCGTCCCAACGCCTGCAGCGCATATGCCTCCACAGCGCACTCCTCTTATCTATGCCCTAAGACAGCAGCTAGTTCTCTTCAACCCATTCATCATCCCTTGCCTTCTCTTCTCAGTTCAAGACATCTTGCCCCTGCTTCCATCCATGCTTCAGCTCCTCCCACCAGATCTCAAGCCAGAGATATCTATGGCCGTCCCATCAAGTTTACAGGTGGCAGGCAAATATGCAATAACTTTAATACTTCTGCCTGCTTCAGCAAAACCTGCAAGTGCCTTCATGCCTGTAGCTTCTGCAACGACGCCCACTCACGCTCCATATGTCCTCCAGCGAAGTGACAATCAAAGTTACTTCAAGTTTCTACTCCTATCAACGTTCAGGCTCTCGCTAATGCGCTACAAAATCATCCAGATAAGCTGTTCGTCTCTTATCTAATTAGCGGACTTACAAATGGCTTTTTTACTGGCATTTCTCACATTCCTTCGGAGTCTCATATCTGTCAAAATCTCCGCTCTGCCATTTCTAAGCCACAAGTCGTCAGTTCCCTTCTCCAAGCCGAAGTCAACAAAGGCTTCATGGTCGGCCCCTTTTCAGCACCCCCCTTCACTACCTTTCGTATTAATCCCATAGGCATCGCTACCCGTAAGTATTCCGGCAAGAAACGCCTTATTATTGACTTATCCGCTCCTCGGGGCGCTTACACACGCAGCATTAACTCCCTCATTTCAAGCGAGGAGTTCTCTCTTCACTACATTAAGCTCTCAGATGCCATTCATTTCATCAAAATTGCAGGTCACGGAGCCTGGCTCGCCAAAGCCGATATCTCCGATGCATTCAAGGTCATGCCTATTCACCCTTCCCTCCGTCACCTTTTCGGAGTCTGTTGGGCAGACAAGTTCTATTTCTCCACCCAGATCACTTTCGGCTGCCGCAGTAGCCCAAAAATATTCGATTCCTTGTCAGAAGCCCTCTGCTGGATTCTGCTCAACTCCTATCATGTCCCCTTCTTCTTCCATCTAATGGATGACTTTCTGCTTATTTCCCCCCGTCAGATCCTCCAGCCCAAGCAATTAATCAGCTAAAGACCCTCTTTTCCTCAGTCGGTGTCCCTCTTTCTCAAGAGAAAACCATCGGCCCTGTTAACTCCCTGGAATTCCTCGGCATCACACTCAATACAGTGAAATTCGAAGCCAGCCTGCCTCTTGCCAAACTCCAACGCTTACTTTCACTCATTAACAATTTTCAGATCTCCTCTTTCATTAAGAAGAGGGACCTCCTGTCTCTCCTCGGCCATTTCAATTTCGCCATTCGCATCATTCCCCAGGGCAGAACATTTATTTCACATCTCCTAGCCCTCTCATCAACGGTCAAGAATATGAATTCTCATGTGAAAATTTCAGCCAAAGCCAGGAAAGACATAAAGATGTGGATCAGTCTCCTTTCTAACTGGAATGGCCTCTCTATATTTTACGACGATTTCATTTCAGCCCCCCATGACCTTGCCCTCTTCACTGACGCCTCATCCATCGGATTCGGCGGGTTCCTTGTTCCTGAATGGTTCTCTAGCACTTGGCCCCCTGAAATTCAGCTCCTTCCCCCTCAAGAGAAATCTACGGCACTTCTAGAAATTTATCCAATCGCGGTGGCCGCTGCCCTCTGGGGTCACCAATGGTCAAGAAAATCAATTCTTTTCTTCAGCGATAACAAACCCACAGTACACATCATTAACAAAGGACGTTCTTCATCCCCCCTCATTATGCGCCTGCTCCGTCGTCTCATATGGTCGTCTGTATCTCTCAACTTCCTAATACAAGCTCGTCATCTTCCGGGTACCCATAATAATGCTGCAGATGCTCTTTCTCGCCTACAGGTAGCCAAGTTCCGTCAGCTGGTTCCATCTGCCTCCCCAAACCCCCTCCAGACCCCACAGTTTCATCAGCTACTTCTGGACTGAACCCTACCCTCCGCAACCTCCTTCAATCCGCTCAAAACTACATGTCTACAGCCCTCGCCCCTTCTTCAAGAGCTTCTTATTCTACGGCCTGGTCAGCATTCCTAACCTTCTGTGCTCATAATCATATCCACCCTATTCCCTTCAATCAAGATTGGATCCTGGCCTTCATCATCCATGCTAAGGAATCTCTCCATCTTTCCCCAGCATCCATCAAATCTTACATTTCAGGAATCCAATATCACTACCGCATCATGTCCGTGCCTTCACCCACCATCCTCTCCATACCAGTTGTTCGTCTGACTCTCCGCGGAATCTTCAAAAGCTCCCCCCCTGCTGCACCTTCCCGCCTGCCTATATCAACAGATATCCTCCATTCCCTCATCTCTACTCTTCGGAAAGGTTGCTTTTCCCCATACGAAGATCTCCTAATGGAAACCATCTGCCTCACAGCCTTCTTCGGCTTCCTCAGATGCTCAGAATTCGCAGTTCCTTCAGCTTCAAGCTTCCCTGCAACGGGTATTCGTCTCTGCGATCTCTCCTGTATTAGCAACTCCTATTTCATAATCCGGCTGCGTATCTCAAAGACAGATCAACTCCGGCGTGGTCAGTTCATCCAGCTTTCAAGGATCGAATCCTCTATCTGCCCTTTCTCAGCAATGGCAAAATATCTCTCCATCAGGAAATCCCATCCCCCCCCTGGACCCTCTATTTATCGATTCCTCTCACTCTATTGTCACTCGTCACTGGTTCTCAGCCCACCTCTCCTCCCTCCTTTCTAGAGCAGGCCTCCCTCCTCAGCTGTATTCTCCCCATTCATTTCGTATAGGTGCAGCTACCTCCGCTGCAAGAGCCAGCATCAATCACAGTCTGATCAAGACCATGGGCCGCTGGTCCTCTTCCGCAGTAGACTATTACGTCCATTCATCTCCCTCCGATATAGCAGCAGCCCATTTTAAAATTGCTAGCATGCCCGGAGTGGGGGCTACCTGTTCGCCGGGGCCACCTGAGGTTTTCCCCTAAATTCGCCTCAAGAGGTTTTTTCCTCTCCACTGAGCGGCAGGTATACACAGTCAGGTATACACATAGTCACATCCCACTAACAAATTTACTAATCTCCCTCTGTTCGTCCTTCTGGTCTTTTGTTTGTTTGTTTATGTTATGCGTTGGCATGTTCTGTCTTGTTTGTCTCACGGTGTGGGAATTTTCGTAGGTGCCGGGGGTCCATCCTTTGGGGGGCAAGTGAGGCTCACTTCCCCGACCTCAGGGCTAGGCAGCCGCCTCCCTTACCTTCAGGGTTTCTCACCGCGTGAGTCAGAGCGGACCCCCGGCCAAACTCTGTCCTGTCGCAGCTCCTGCGCTCATCTCACTCGAGGCTCTCTTCTATTCTGCCTCTCTTCAGGATGTGGTCACTTGTGCCGAGTCCTATACTAACCTCAATGCTCTGTCCTTATTTTCAGGTCCCAGGCAGCGTGATGTCTCGGCCAATCAGGGGTTTTACGAGCGCCCCTTACATAAGCCTCAAATGCTGGGTACCTCTCTCATCTCCTCCCGAGGGGCGGCTTTTCAAGTCTAACCCTCATATGTGTTTTCAGGTTGCCGGGTCCTCCACCCCTGGGATGTCGACAGCGTCGGCCCCAGTCGGTGACCTCTTTTCTATCCCGTTTCCGGTTGCCGGGTCCTCCGCCCCTGGGATGTCGACAGCGTCGGCCCCAGTCGGTGACCTCTTTTCTATCCTGTTTCCGGTTGCCGGGTCCTCCGCCCCTGGGATGTCGACAGCGTCGGCCCCAGTCGGTGACCTCTTTTCTATCCCGTTTCCGGTTGCCGGGTCCTCCGCCCCTGGGATGTCAACAGCGTCGGCCCCAGTCGGTGACCTCTTTTCTATCCTGTTTCCGGTTGCCGGGTCCTCCGCCCCTGGGATGTCGACAGCGTCGGCCCCAGTCGGTGACCACATTCTGTCCTACTAACTGCTCCTTGCTGCTTCTTCTGCCTTATCTTTCCCCCCCAGCTCACGCCCAGTGAAACTCTGAATCTCCAGAGCAATTGATATTGGTTTAGGCCTATCCATATTTTACAAAAAATATAGCCTATAGCCTATTTGTCATACAATATGACGCTCGTGAGCCATGACTTACTACATATTAGAGGGTCATAGGTTAAATCCCTGGTGGGGGACACACTGCTCCTTTACCTATTGCACCAGAAAAACATATTGATTCCACTTTAAACATAAAGTTTTAAGCCTTCTTAGACCAAATATGTGAAAAAAACGTAAATACCTCTTATACACATTTAGATATATTAAGATATAAGTCATCAAACTAAGGTAAAATGTGTCCTTTTTATCATCATCATCATCATCATCATCATCATCATCACCATCATCTTCCGTTCTTTACTTTTTATATGTAGTGATCTTGGAAAACAATAACTAAAGAACGGGATATGTATCAGTCATGGCATTTCACATGTTGGTCAACATCTAAGTAAACCAGAGAAATCAAGCACTTTGACATACATACCAGTTATATTACGGAATTGTTTTGTTTTAAAACAGCACATATCACGGAAAAAAAACTAAAAAGAAACCTGTAGGGTTCAGGGCTCCCGAGTGGCGCATCCAGGAAAGGTGCTCTGCGTGGAGTGCAGCATGCACTCTATAGCCTGGACGTCCCCTGTTCGAGTCCAGGCTGTTCCACAGCCGACCGTGGACGGGTGCTCCCAGGGGGGTGGCTATTTACAGTATAAAACATTAAACAAAATATATAAAAAGCTACAACATAATGCATTATATATAGATAGACACACATATATTGCATATTATTTATATACAGTGGCTTTCAAAAGTATTCACCCCCCTTGGACTTTTCCACATTTTATGGTGTTACAACATGGAATCAAAATGGATTTAATTAGGAGTTTTTGCCACTGATCAACATAAAAAAGTCCATAATGTCAAAGTGAAAAATAAAATCTAAATTCTAAATTAATTACAAATACAAAACAGAAAATAATTGATTGCATAAGTATTCACCCCCTTGAGTCAATATTTGGCAGAGGCACCTTTGGCAGCAATTACAGCCATGAGTCTATTTGGATACCAGCTCTACCAGCTTTGCACATCTGGACACTACAATTTTTGCCCATTCTTCTTTGCAAAATTGCTCAAGCTCCGTCAAGTTGGATGGGGACCTTTGGTGAACAGCAATTTTAAACTCTTTCCACATATTCTCAATTGGATTGAGGTCCTGGCTTTGACTGGGCCACTCCAGGACATTGACCTTTTTGTTTTTAAGCCACTCCAGTGTGGCTCTGGCTGTATGTTTGGAGTCATTGTCCTGCTGGAAGATGAATCTTCTCCCAAGTCCCAGGTCTCTTGCAGACTTCAGCAGGTTTTCCTTCAGGATTTCTATGTACTTTGCTGCATCCATTTTGCCCTCTATCTTCACAAGCTTTCCAGGCCCTGACGCAGAGAAGCATCCCCATAGCATGATGCTGCCACCACCATGCTTCACGGTAGGGATGGTGTTCTCGGGATGGTGTGCGGTGTTAGGCTTGCACCAAACATAGCGCTTAGTGTTAAGGCCAAAAAGCTCTATTTTGGTCTCATCAGACCATAGAATTTCTTCCACTAGGTCTCTGAGTCTCCCACATGCCTTCTGGCAACCTCTAGCTGAGATTTGATGTGAGTTTTTTTCAACAATGGCTTTCTTTTTGCCACTCTCCCATAAAGGCCAGTTTTGTGAAGCACCCGGGCTATTGTTGCCGTATGCACAGTGTCTCCCAGCTCAGCCACGGAAGACTGTAACTCATTTAGAGTTGCCATAGGCCTCTTGGTGGCCTCCCTGACTAGTGCCCTTCTCGCCCGGATACTCAGTTTTTGAAGACGGCCTGTTCTAGACAGATTCACAGTTGTGCCATACTCTCTCCATTTCTTAATAATGGACTTTACTGTGCTCCGGGGGATATTCAATGCCTTGGAAATGTTCTTATATCCTACCCCTGATTGGTGCTTTTGAAGAACCTTATTCCGGATTTGCTTTGAATGTTCCTTTGTCTTTATGATGTAGTTTTTGTTAGGAAATGTACTAACCAACTGTGGGACCCCCCAGAGACAGGTGTATTTAACCTGAAATCATGTGAAACACCTTAATTGCACACAGGTGGACTCCATTCAACTACTACTTATTATTATTATTATTATTATTATTAGTTTATTTAGCAGACGCCTTTATCCAAGGTGACTTACAAAGACTAGGGTGTGTGAACTATGCATCAGCTGCAGAGTCACTTACAACTACGTCTCACCTGAAAGACGGAGCACAAGGAGGTGAAGTGACTTGCTCAGGGTCACACAATGAGTCAGTGGCTGAGATGGGATTTGAACCAGGGACCTCCTGTTTATAAGCCCTTTTCTTTAACCACTGGACCACACAGCCTCCTTATGTGTCTTCTAAAAGACAATTGGTTGCACCAGAGCTTATTTAGGTGTGTCATAGCATAGGGGGTGAATACTTATGCAATCAATTATTTTCTGTTTTATATTTGTAATTAATTTGTAGATTTTATTTTTCACTTTGACATTGACAAAAACTCCTAATTAAATCCATTTTGATTCCATGTTGTAACACAATAAAATGTGGAAAAGTCCAAGGGGGGTGAATACTTTTGAGAGCCCCTGTATCTAGTTACATGGTTGGCCAACGAAACCTGTGAGTTTATGGAATCTTTGTAGACAGTCTGCAAAGACAACTTTTCAGAGTCTGCTTTTGTAAAGTGTAAAATAGAAAATACCAGAATCCTTTGTTCTGAAAACACTTGAAAGAGTTCCCACTTGATCACTATCTCTGTGTGACCTCAAATAAACAAACTGCAAATTCAAGAACTTTCCCGTCACTTCTGTAGAATCTCCATTTGTACTTTTTTGTAAATCTGTGAGTCAGTGAGCACATGCTTTTACTTTTAAATGAATAAATTATAATGGAACAACCAAGCTGGTTAAACTATAATGCTTATTATTAAAAGTTAAAGAATAAATCATGTGTAACATTAAGAGATTTAAATGTAAACTGAATATATATTTACAATACAGTATTTTGCTATAAGACTCCCATTGTATAGCAGTAGGAGCCATTTCGGGTTTTGTGACCTGCAGACTTTTATTTTCCAGCTTCTTCAGTACAGTTTCTACGAGGGCCTGCTGTTAGTAAAACCTGAAATGGACCAAACTGCTATCCATTATGAGTCTTACTTCCATCCCTGCATATGCAATTAACAATAAAAGTAATAGCTAATTCAATAGCAGTAAAGGTAACAGTCACTATAGCAATAGAATTCAAAATGATAGATGTATCAACAGCAGCAATGTTAGCAATGGTTATAGCAATAGAAGTAATAGAGCTACATCAACAGCAGCAAGAATGAACAGAATAATAAGAGTTTAAAACAATACAAATATCCAGGATCCCGATTCTCAGTGTCCTGAAGCAGTTTGGACTCAAGCAGGCTGTAACAGCTCTAGAGGGAGGGGTGTCAGCTGGACACAGCAGTGCTATAAATAACAGTGCAGAGTGAATATACAAAATCATATCGTTATTAAATAATAGTGCAGAGTGAATATACAAAATCATATCGTGATTAAATAATAGTGCAGAGTGAATATACAAAATCATATCGTGATTAAATAATAGTGCAGAGTGAATATACAAAATCATATCGTGATTAAATAACAGTGCAGAGTGAATATACAAAATCATATCATGATTAAATAATAGTGCAGAGTGAATATACAAAATCATACCGTGATTAAATAATAGTGCAGAGTGAATATACAAAATCATATCGTGATTAAAGCAAAATAAGCAATAATACACGTGAACAAAAATAATACAAATAAATCAATAATAAGGTGCTAAAGCATGCCTGCAACACTTGCAGTACTATTTTTGATATGTTGTCCAAACAACAACTAGATTTACAGTAGTGTTTTTATGTTGTCCAAAAAACAGCCTACAGTAGTGTTTTGATATTTCCAAGCAACAATTACATCACAGTACAATTTTTATGTTGTCCAAGCAACAACTATATTTACAGTCCTATTTTGCATATGCTGTCCAAACAACAACTATATTTACAGAACTATTTTGTATATGTTGTCCAAACAATAACTATATTTACAGAACTATTTTGTATATGTTGTCTAAACAACTGTATTTACAGTACTATTTTGTATATGTTGTCCAAACAATTTTATTTTCCCTTTTCTCTTTGCCATCTCTGCTTTTCGATGCCTGGAGTTCAGACCAGGTCATTTCCTGTGTCATCCCATGATCTTTGTAAAGGTTAAACACCCAGGCAGGACAATAGATGTATTTTTCTGTTTGGTCCCTTTTTTAAATGCCAATCTGCAGAACCTACGCAGTTGGCCAGACGGCTGAGGTTCTGTCTGCTTCCTCTTTTTCTGCTCTAATCTTTGCTTTGTGGCATCTCAACACTTTGGTAGAGCAGTAAAAGCACCTGATGGTCCTTTCTTTGGTTTTCTTGAACTGCTGTTGCTTCTGATGTCATCTGTTCATAATTTCTTGCATGGTTTTTTCAATTGACTCTGGTGTTAAGGCAGTGGATGGAGCAGTAGGTGTTAACAGCAGTGCAGGTGGGTTGACAGCTGCAGGTGACACGGTTACCACTGGGACCTGTACAGTAGCACTGCCTTCAGTTAAATGATGCCACAGCAGTGGAGTCTCCTGGAGCTTTTCAGGACTGGTGTTGTAGCGATGAGCTGGTGTTTTTCATCTTTGTCAGGTGTTTCACATACCTAGATATGTGCTGCTTGGTTGTTGGGTGAAGCACACTGTGTGGATCTATGCAGGATCTGTTCACCATGGCGGAATAATCATGGTCAACCAGTCTTAATGGTGTTGTGTGGATTTTCTTTCCAGTAGACACCTGGGGAAGGGGTGGTGGAGATGGACTTGCTGGTAGAGGAAAAAACAGAAAAGTGTAAGTTAATCTGTTAATCTGTCTCTTGTATAAATAAGATATCAATGTGCTGTTTGTTTAGCCTGAACTGTTGAGTTTTGCTTTGTGGTCCTTGTGTGAGATGACATGTCTTGTACATTAAGAAACTCTCTTCACTCTGGTTATTAACTGATTATAAATCAAATAAATACAAAAGCAAGCCATCATATATTTGTTTTGTTCTTGCGCTTGCCTGTTAGGCACTCCTTTGTATCTGCACAGGTTGCATTTGCTTTAATTGTAACTATATTGTATTTGCTCTTACTTGTAACTATATTTACATTTTGAACTTGCACTTAACTACACTATCTGTAATGCTTAACGATATGCTTAACTTGCACATAACTCATTGTAATACTTTGCAACTGTAAGTCAACCTGGATAAGGCATTTGCTAAGCAAACAAATAATAATATCAAATCAGTTATAACCGCATTCAATCCACATTAACGGTATTTAGAAAGTATATTAGTTTTATATAATATACAGTTAGAATAGCTCCTTTTTGACATTTACTCACTCTTATAATAAACAATAACAACAACAACCGCATTCTTACCTGTCACTCCGAGCTACGTGAGAAAGTTGTGATGTTTATAGCAGAATGATGTTTAATAATATAAAATCAATTAGCAATACATATTAACTGTATATAGAATCTATAACAAAAACATTGTCAATGTCAAAAAACCAGTTAGAAAAACGCAACAGCCGTTTAAAGGGGTGATATCAAACACAAAAGTCCAAGTTAGGAGAAGCAATTAGGCCAAACTTGTCAAGCATCAAGGAAATAGGCACAATTGGAAAGGTTGAAATGCTCTTTGTATGACTTGAAGTGACTGAGACACAGTCACACACTGAGACACACTCAGACTGTGTGTGTTGTAGTGTGTCTGTGTGTCTGAGTGTGTGTGTGTGTGTGTGTGTGTGTATGTCTCAGTGTGTGTGTGTGTGTGTGTGTGTGTGTGTGAGTGTATGTGTGTGTATGTCTCAGTGTGTGTGTGTGTGTGTCTCAGTGTGTGTGTGTGTCTCAGTGTGTGTGTGTGTGTGTGTGTGTGTGTGTGTGTGTTATTATTATTATTAATAATAATAATAATAATAATAATAATAATAATAATAATAATAATAATAATAATAATACAGCTCTCCAGCTTCATATTGATTCTTTGTTGCTCAGGATTTGGTGTATAAGAAGTTATGGATGTATTAATATGGAAGTATGTTAACAGATAATGCTTCTGTCCCTGTACTTGTTAGAGGAGTAGTCTAGTCCCTGAAGGACGCATTTTAATTCTGGCAGCTCTGTCCTAAATTACCATTAAATTGTTGTTTTGTGCTTTTTAAAAGTCTAAAAGGATGATTACATTAAGAAAGAAAGAAAGAAAGAAAGAATGAAAGAAAGAAAAAAAGAAAGAAAGAAAGAAAGAAAGAATGAACACTGTTGTCCAGCACAGAGAGCCCCGAGTGACTCTCACACCTGAAAGAACACTGTTGTCCAGCACAGAGAGCCCCGAGTGACTCTCACACCTGAAAGAACACTGTTGTCCAGCACAGAGAGCCCCGAGTGACTCTCACACCTGAAAGAACACTGTTGTCCAGCACAGAGAGCCCCGAGTGACTCTCACACCTGAAAGAACACTGTGTCCAGCACAGAGAGCCCCGAGTGACTCTCACACCTGAAAGAACACTGTGTCCAGCACAGAGAGCCCCGAGTGACTCTCACACCTGAAAGAACACTGTTGTCCAGCACAGAGAGCCCCGAGTGACTCTCACACCTGAAAGAACACTGTTGTCCAGCACAGAGAGCCCCGAGTGACTCTCACACCTGAAAGAACACTGTGTCCAGCACAGAGAGCCCCGAGTGACTCTCACACCTGAAAGAACACTGTGTCCAGCACAGAGAGCCCCGAGTGACTCTCACACCTGAAAGAACACTGTGTCCAGCACAGAGAGCCCCGAGTGACTCTCACACCTGAAAGAACACTGTGTCCAGCACATAGAGCCTCGAGTGACTCTCACACCTGAAAGAACACTGTGTCCAGCACAGAGAGCCCTGAGTGACTCTCACACCTGAAAGAACACTGTGTCCAGCACACAGAGCACCGAGTGACTCTCTCACCTGAAAGAACACTGTGTCCAGCACACAGAGCACCGAGTGACTCTCACACCTGAAAGAACACTGTGTCCAGCACAGAGAGCCCCGAGTGACTCTCACACCTGAAAGAACACTGTGTCCAGCACAGAGAGCAACGAGTGACTCTCTCACCTGAAAGAACACTGTGTCCAGCACACAGAGCACCGAGTGACTCTCACACCTGAAAGAACACTGTGTCCAGCACAGAGAGCCCTGAGTGACTCTCACACCTGAAAGAACACTGTGTCCAACACAGAGAGCCCCGAGTGACTCTCACACCTGAAAGAACACTGTGTCCAGCACAGAGAGCCCCGAGTGACTCTCACACCTGAAAGAACACTGTGTCCAGCACACAGAGCACCGAGTGACTCTCTCTCCTGAAAGAACACTGTGTCCAGCACAGAGAGCCCTGAGTGACTCTCACACCTGAAAGAACACTGTGTCCAGCACAGAGAGCCCCGAGTGACTCTCACACCTGAAAGAACACTGTGTCCAGCACATAGAGCCTCGAGTGACTCTCACACCTGAAAGAACACTGTGTCCAGCACAGAGAGCCCCGAGTGACTCTCACACCTGAAAGAACACTGTGTCCAGCACAGAGAGCCCCGAGTGACTCTCACACCTGAAAGAACACTGTGTCCAGCACACAGAGCACCGAGTGACTCTCTCTCCTGAAAGAACACTGTGTCCAGCACAGAGAGCCCTGAGTGACTCTCACACCTGAAAGAACACTGTGTCCAGCACAGAGAGCCCCGAGTGACTCTCACACCTGAAAGAACACTGTGTCCAGCACAGAGAGCCCCGAGTGACTCTCACACCTGAAAGAACACTGTGTCCAGCACATAGAGCCTCGAGTGACTCTCACACCTGAAAGAACACTGTGTCCAACACAGAGAGCCCCGAGTGACTCTCACACCTGAAAGAACACTGTGTCCAGCACAGAGAGCCCTGAGTGACTCTCACACCTGAAAGAACACTGTGTCCAGCACACAGAGCACCGAGTGACTCTCTCACCTGAAAGAACACTGTGTCCAGCACACAGAGCACCGAGTGACTCTCACACCTGAAAGAACACTGTGTCCAGCACAGAGAGCCCCGAGTGACTCTCACACCTGAAAGAACACTGTGTCCAGCACAGAGAGCAACGAGTGACTCTCTCACCTGAAAGAACACTGTGTCCAGCACACAGAGCACCGAGTGACTCTCACACCTGAAAGAACACTGTGTCCAGCACAGAGAGCCCTGAGTGACTCTCACACCTGAAAGAACACTGTGTCCAACACAGAGAGCCCCGAGTGACTCTCACACCTGAAAGAACACTGTGTCCAGCACAGAGAGCCCCGAGTGACTCTCACACCTGAAAGAACACTGTGTCCAGCACACAGAGCACCGAGTGACTCTCTCTCCTGAAAGAACACTGTGTCCAGCACAGAGAGCCCTGAGTGACTCTCACACCTGAAAGAACACTGTGTCCACCACACAGAGCACCGAGTGACTCTCACACCTGAAAGAACACTGTGTCCAGCACACAGAGCACCGAGTGACTCTCACACCTGAAAGAACACTGTGTCCAGCACAGAGAGCCCTGGGTGACTCTCACACCTGAAAGAACACTGTGTCCAGCACACAGAGCACCGAGTTACTCTCACACCTGAAAGAACACTGTGTCCAGCACAGAGAGCCCCGAGTGACTCTCACACCTGAAAGAACACTGTGTCCAGCACACAGAGAGCCCAGAGTGACTCTCACACCTGAAAGAACACTGTGTCCAGCACACAGAGCACCGAGTGACTCTCTCTCCTGAAAGAACACTATGTCCAGCACACAGAGCACCGAGTGACTCTCACACCTGAAAGAACACTGTGTCCAGCACACAGAGCACCGAGTGACTCTCACACCTGAAAGAACACTGTGTCCAGCACAGAGAGCCCCGAGTGACTCTCACACCTGAAAGAACACTGTGTCCAGCACAGAGAGCCTCGAGTGACTCTCACACCTGAAAGAACACTGTGTCCAGCACAGAGAGCCCTGAGTGACTCTCACACCTGAAAGAACACTGTGTCCAGCACAGAGAGCCTCGAGTGACTCTCACACCTGAAAGAACACTGTGTCCAGCACAGAGAGCCCTGAGTGACTCTCACACCTGAAAGAACACTGTGTCCAGCACAGAGAGCCCCGAGTGACTCTCACACCTGCAGATCAGCATGGGGGAGCGTGGTGGTGGATGGAGTTGCAAAGTTTCAAAGTAAAGAAAATATATGAAGTGCAGCAATCATGCTGTGTTTGTATAACCAAGCCAGAAATATACTTTGCTCTGGTTTAGTTTTTTCATTTCTTTAACTGAGCTGCTCACACTGTCTACAGTACACACCTGTTGTTACTGCAGATACAAATCAGAGAGATTTGAATGTCTCCATGGCAACAGGTACCAGTACAGGTCATGTGTTGAGCAAGTTGGTTTCTACAGAATTAACAATACTGATACAGGGTGCAAATAGATCAAAATAGATCCCCAGGGTTGAACTCCACTGGCTCTACAATGGGGGCAGGGGGATTTTAAACCATGTTCTTAACCTGAATAGATCATCGGGAGTGCAGAGACTGGTACAGCATTCAGTGTGATCCCTGTCTGGACAGTCACCATTGCAGAAACCCACTGAAGAGGTACAATGAAGAGCAGATATCCCACCCAGTCACTGTGCATTATACATGGATAAGGACTGGAGAGCCATTGCACTTGAGGGGCGGCTTCCTTATTAAAATCTATTGACTGTTTTGGAAGTATCATTTCATTTTTACTGTAAATTATTTCAAATTAAGAAGAGAACGTTTACAAAACGAGAGGAGGCCATTCAGCCCATCTTGCTCGTTTGGTTGTTAGTAGCTTATTGATCCCAGAATCTCATCAAGCAGCTTTTTGAAGGATCCCAGGGTGTCAGCTTCAACAACATTATTGGGGAGTTGGTTCCAGACCCTCACAATTCTCTGTGTAAAAAAGTGCCTCCTATTTTCTGTTCTGAATGCCCCTTTATCTAATCTCCATTTGTTACCCCTGGTCCTTGTTTCTTTTTTCAGGTCAAAAAAGTCCCCTATGTCGACACTGTCTATACCTTTTAGGATTTTGAATGCTTGAATCAGATCACCGCGTAGTCTTCTTTGTTCAAGACTGAATAGATTAAATTATTTTAGCCTGTCTGCATACAACATGCCTTTTAAACCCGGGATAATTCTGGTTGCTCTTCTTTGCACTCTTTCTAGAGCAGCAATATCCTTTTTGTAACGAGGTGACCAGAACTGATCAGAATATTCTAGATGAGGTCTTACTAATGCATTGTAAAGTTTTAACATTACTTCCCTTGATTTAAATTCAATTCACGTTTTAATATATGTATTGAAGCACATATATTAAAACGTGGGGGTAATTGTCTTAATCATGCTTGGTGCTGCTGTATATTTTAATATATATAAAACGTGTACCTTTTTTAAATTGGGCGTGACTATCACTGCTTACTGAATGACGTCACTGGCTGTGCTGTTTGTCTCCACCCATCATGCTTAGTATATCACAGCATGTCTAAACTGAGCTGTCACAGTGTCAGCGCGTTTCAGACCAGGGAGAACACTTTGGCACTGCTTTGCGTCTAAGGTAAGACTTTCAAAAACATGATCTAGATGTGTTTGTCTGTATGTAGATTAGTTAATATCCATTAAAAACAGCAGCATGTGTATTTGTGAAAGTCCAGTGTCCCAATAGGTTTTAAATATAGATTTTAAGGAGGGAGTTTAGCTTTATAGCTATAGGAAATAAACTCAAAAAAAAAAATTATTATTATTATTATTATTATTATTATTATTATTATTATTATTATTATTATTATTATTTTATTGAACTGTATTGCTTTTTAATATTTTTATTCTGTATTGTTTTACTGCAGATGCATATGTGTTTCTTATACAGCCCTATTCTGTTTAAGTCTGTTTTGATGGGTTAAATGCAGGAGTCATTTGAGCAGGAATTCTTCTAAAAATATATAAACTGTTGAAATATATTCAATTAAATCTGTAGCAGCATAAAAAGTCATTTGGTCGATGGACTGTGCTGTGCTTTTGCATAGCCTTGCTTACCCTACTCAAACCTGCCAAGAAAACATTCAAATCAGATGTTTTCAATACTTCAAAGTGCAATATTGGGTCTTTATGCAAACATAGTGAAACGAAATCATTATAATTGATGTGTATTCCATGATAGCAGCTTAGCAGCGGTGTTCTGGAGCTGCATACTCTTTAAAATCATATTTGCCATTTGAAATTCTAAAGCATTGTAAAGTATTGACATGTCCTAATAAATGTGAAATTCAAGCAATTCATACGAGACAGGAGAAATGATAGGAGAAACAAAACCAGGAAAGTCATGTGTGAAAACACTTACAATTATTACCACAGTAATGATCTGACTGGATCTTTACAAAGCTTGATCCAGTGTCTCAAACAGCTTGGCTTAGTGTGGAATCATATTGTTATGCAGATAACAGAGCGAATAGTATTTTATTTAGTTAGGTCATTTAATCTTATCTTTTATTTTTTTATTTGAGCAATTATTCAGTATTTTTGAAACATGTACCCTATTCTGTAGTG
Organism: Acipenser ruthenus; assembly: GCF_902713425.1. Classification (NCBI taxonomy): domain Eukaryota; kingdom Metazoa; phylum Chordata; class Actinopteri; order Acipenseriformes; family Acipenseridae; genus Acipenser; species Acipenser ruthenus. The sequence goes on along the minus strand of NC_081231.1, from coordinate 5,766,494 downwards.
ATGGAATGACAATCACAATTCTACGCTTCTGAAGATGATTATATTGTTAGTACAGTGAGACTTTGAAAGTGTTTCCACAGTTCATTTAAAGTATTTTAAATAGAAAACTGAATAATTCTTCCATTCGCTGCAAGCTGCTTGTCTCAACTCTCGCTCTCTCTCGCTCACTGGACAGAAGATTTGATTTCTGGCAGGAACATGCGCAGTCTGTAGCTGTGCAAGGATAGAACGGTGTTGAAAGCTTCATTAAAGCCGCAGTTCACAAACAGCGTCCTCAGTACTACTGACCTATACACACAAATCATAGCACGTTATTTAAGAAATGCAAGGCTATATTTGCATCCTGAACCATTTGAAAATAAAAGGCATAATAGCACAGTAGTGACATCAATAAGTGATAATTCATCTAGAGCAGTGGTTCCGGTCCTCAGGTACCCCTGTGTCTGCTGGGGTTTGTCCCAACCGAGCTCTGTTACTTAATTGAACCCTTAATTGATCTAACAATTAGCCTAATCAGAGCTTTTTAATTATTTTAGACAGTTGGAGATTTCAAGTTACATATAAAATTGTATAAGGAACTTGAATTCTCCAGCCATTTATAAACTAAACAATTAAAAAATGTAATTTAAGCAAATTCTTAGTTCAACTCTCACCCAACCTCTCTGTGTCATTGCCATGATTGACAGGCAGATCCTACGGGGCTCTCAACCTCCCCCTGCAGGATCATGCATGCATCAGATAGCAGTACAGACCTCCCCCTGCAGGATCATGTATGTGTCAGATAGCAGCACAGACCCTGCCCTGTTACACAGTTATTTAAACTTTTTTTTTATTTTCTAATTCTTTTTACTTTTTATTTTATCTAGTAGTAGGGCATCTTTCTGTTAAAAAAAATCTTTTTGTTTCTTTTTTCTTTTGCTCTGCCTGCACATGCACTGTTTCCAAGTGCAGGAGAGCAGCCATTTTCCTTTGTGTTCCTGTTTTTTTCTATTTTTTCATTGAAGCACTTTCATTTTTTTTAATTTAATTATGAAGACTTGTTTGTTTCTTTTAATTTTATTTGTAGTTTTAATAACAACTTTTTTCATTTTTTTATATTTTAGTTTCAATCCCCTGCTTCTGCCTTGTGCAGAGTGGGGGAAGGGCAGGCACATTGCTCTGCTCTGTTTTCTTATTTTTAATTCATTTTAATTATCTTAAACTTTGTTTGGTTTGTTTTTGTTTTTTGTAATATTTTTTTCCTTTAAGAAATAAACTGTTTGTTTTGTGCTGTGTTTTTGTGTGCCCCTGTGCTGGTGTTTTTTTGCAGGGCAGGGGTGTGTCTGTGTGTCTGTATCGGTGTCTGTGTGTTATTTGTTTAATTAAAAGTGAATAAATACATAAATAAATAAATAACTAAATAAAAATGAGTGGACAGGCTCCATAGCCCCTGAAACAGTGGGCACAAGTGGCTGCAGGGGAAGCTGCACCCCCCTTTTAAAATATTACAAGGAGGCACGGGGTGCCGTGCCTCCTGAGAGACACCCTCTCAATTGAGGCCATGGCAAAAGCCATGGCCAAGGTGGTCGGACCGTCGATCTTTGCGGCTGCCTCACACACTGTGAGTGAGAGGGGTCTTGCAGTTGGGGGGTGTACATCCTCATAGATCCCATGGAGGGGTTGGGGAAGCAGAGGGTGATAAAGCCCACCACACACCATTGGGTGGTGGGTCAGAGGGAGCCCCTGAAAAGGAGACTCCCAAGCCAGAACCCCCTGTGAGGCAGGGCAGCAAATCCGCCTGCAAGACCAAACACCTCACCCCTCAAGGGACAGGCACAATGTGCCCCCGGAGGCAAAATCCCTCCCATCATGATACGGGGGGAAACCGTCTCTGGTGGCATAAGGGGGAAGAGGAAGGTGCAGGCTAACCTGCCCACAATTGCACGCAAGTGCAGCAAAACCAGCCCCGATTCCACCTTTTAAGGGGCCAGCTGCAGGGGGTGTTTCTGAGGGGGCAAAGAAAGGCCCCTGTAAACAAAAGACCCCAAAGCCTTGGCTTCCCCCCTCTACTGGCGACAAAGGCCCTGGCCCTTGTGCTGCCGGGGAAGACCCTGGGAGGCAGCCCTTCAGGTGTATCCCCTCCCCGATTCACAATAGGTCACAGAAACCGGCCCTGAACCTACCACCAAGGGGCTGGCCGCAGTGGAGGGGGCACAGGAGGGGCCCCCAAAAGAACAACTGCCTCAGGCTCCACCCCCATCCAGCGGCAACGTGGGTCCTGAACACTGTGTTGCCAAGGAGGAGGTGAAAGACACACGTCCTGAGGCAGGTGCGGGCTCAGCTGACAATGTGGAGCTCATGCAAGCGACCCCTACTTAGGGGACAGAGGGAGGGGAAGAACAGGAGAGTGCACAAGAAGATAATGACCTCGAGTTAAAGCCCCTCCCTGTAGAACAAATGGACCAGGGAACCGGTCCTCAGCCCACCACTGAGGGACTGGAAGGAGGGGAAAAACCAGAGAGCACATAAGGTAGGGCCATCCCCACTCCCTGGAACAAAAGGACTAGGAAACCTGGAGGTGGGGCGCAGGGAGGACCGGTGAGGCTCAAAATAAGGTGCAAAGTGCTCACACAATAACATGAGTGCGTTGTGCTTTACCATCGTGAGGTGGTGATGGAGAGCAGGGGGAGAGGGAGTTGGACGCTGGGTCTACATGCAGTGTGGACTTGGAGAGTCTGTCCGCCCCTTCTCCGGCCATCCCTGCGGTGGAGCTTGTTGAGTTCCTGGAGGCCACTATCTACCGCAGGGACAAGGTACAGCTGGCCCTGGACAAATGGGGGGATTTTCAGAGGGTTTTTAACTCGGTGAGATCCTTCCTCAGGGCTGGCCACGCCAACAAAACTTTGAGCTCAGCCGTACACATTCGGGCCCAAAAATTACACAACCAGTTGGTGAACTTCGGGAAAACTCAGGATCTCCCGTGAGTTTCACCAACAAATCCTGACAGAAGATCATGTATTGCATCGGTACTGTGAACGTCAATGGGTACAAGGACCATTTCCTCAGGGCCCAGGTAATCTACCTGAAAAAAGGAGGTTACTCTGTGTGCTTCCTGCAGCAAACCCACACGACTCCAGAGGCTGAAGCCAACTGGCTTCTGGAGTCAGGGGAGAATGTCTTTCAGCCACCTCACTGAATCATATTGTGGGGTGGCGACACTCCTCTCCGTGACCTTCATTCCCATGGTACTCAATGTGGTTGACGTTGTGCCAGGCCATTTGTTACACCACCAGATCCAGGACGGAGACAATATCATTCACCTCTTGAATGTGTACGCTCCGTCCTCGGGTCTGGCGAGAGTCCAATTCTTTCACCAGATGTTGACCTACATGAGAAACATCAGCGCAGACGAGTGTGTGGTCCTCGGGGGTGACTTCAACTGCACCCTCAAGGCTGCGGGCAGGGTGAGGCAAGAACCCTACCCTCTCTCTTTCTCTCTAAATTGGTCCCTGACTGCACCCCTCGCTTTCAGGAGAGGAGAACATCAAGGATGCCCTCTGTCCGGTCAACTGTATGCGCTGTGCATCGAGCTCTTCCTCTGCCTCCTTCACAGGAGGATCACGCGGATGGTGCTCGGCAAACCGGACACAAGGGTAGTCTTGACGTCTTATGCCGACGACATGCTCCTAGTGGCCTTCAATCCAGTTGATCTGGAGAGGATGCGGAGCTGCCAGAGCATTTACTCTGCTGCGTCCTCTGCCAGGATCAACTGAAACAAATGCTCCGGGCTTTTAGTAGGTCCCTGGCAGATGGACTCTCTTCCTATCACCCTCCAGCACTTCCAGTGGAGCGCGGACAGCTGCAAGTCCCTGGGAGTCCAGGTGAGCCCAGCGACCTCGATCGCTGCCAACTGGGTGAAGTTGGAGGACAAGGTTGCTGCAAGACTGAGGTTGTGGTCGGGTGTTCTAAAATTGCCTTCCTTGGTGATCAAGCAGCTGGTGGCATCGATGCTGTGGCATTGACTCACCACCCTGAGCCCGCCCCCTGAGTTTGTTGCCAGGGTCCAGAGGAAGCTGACAAACTTTTTCTGGGCCAGAAAGCATTGGGTCCCTGTCGGGGTTCTTTGTCTCCCTCTGGACGAGGTAGGGCAAAGGTTGGTGTGCATCAAGAGCCAGGTGCACACCTTCTGACTACAGACCCTGCAGAGATACTTGTATGCAGACCCAGCCCAGCAGTGGTGTGCACTGGCCTCCCTCCTCATGCGCCATTTGCATGACCTGGGCTATGACCGGCTCCATCTCCCCGAGCTGCCGGTCTTTTATCAGGACCTGCTCAAGACCCGGCGCATGTTCACCGTTGGCTGACACACCGTTCCGACCAAGGGGGAGTCCCCTTCGGTGCTGAGGCTCTTGATCCCCTGGATCGCCAATGCTTGGAGTGGCTGACTCCTGAGTCACTGGTTGTCAGGGCGGCTCGGGCGACCAGCAGAACGGCCCGCCAAGCGATCCAGGAGTGCAACGCAGCATTGCACACAGGCTCTGTTAGGTATCTCGAGGGGGTCTTTAGGACCGGAGAGCCAGCCCTGCTGATCCAACTAAAGGTGCTGGACCCTCCTCAGCCTCCCCTCGAGAACAACCTGAGCAGGATCTCTGATTTCTCCTCAACCGCCCCTCCGCTTCATGTCGAGGAGGCCCCTGTAAGTGACGGTGCTCCACACTCTCCACTTCCTCCCCCTTGTCTCCCGCCAAAAGACCTCTTGGCAGGAGCCCCTCCAACCCCCAGAGGGTGAGTTCCCAGTGGGAGGCCTTGTACTCCCCAGTGGTCCCTAGAGGAGCCGGGGAGCTAGGATTGAGGGTGCTACACGGAGCACTCACGTCAGGAGAGATCCTGCGTCACTTCACCGACTCAGACGCTTCATGCTCTTTCTGCGGTCAATCTCAGTCTGTGTTCCATATTTATTTTTTGTGCACCAGGCTGCAGTCGTTCTTCCTCTTTCTGAAGAACCTCCTGCTGCAGTTCTGGCTGCACTTCTCCCCCACCTTTTTATTTTCAGGAACCCTATTGGTGGCAATTTACAAGACCAGGAAGTGCAAGACCATCGGGGAGGGTCTATTTGACTGTGGAGACATGTTCAGGGCCCTTGTCCAATCAAGGCTTACTTTAGAGTACACCAACGCGGAGTCCGCTGGCGACATGACAGCTTTTGTTGACCAGTGGGCTCTAAGTGGTGTGCTCTGTTTCATTTATTTTGGTTCATTATTACAGTTTAACATTTAATTTACAGTTTGAAAAACGTTTATTTGTTACAATTAGTTAATGACGTGTTTCTGTTAGCACCTCCCTTTTGTTTAGGGGATGTTAATTAGTATTTTTTTATCAGCAGTTACATCAGCCATATCATCTTGAGTAAGCCTCATCTTGTCTGAGCTCAGACGCTAAGCAAGGTTGGGCTTGGTTAGTACTTGGATGGGAGACCACCTGGAGCACCATGTGCTGAGTGAAAGCTGATATAGTCCTCCTATTGGTCATCAAATAGAACTAATAATAATACCAGCATTTCTATTGAGGTTCCAATGTGATTGAGTGTTCTGTTTTTATTTTTTTGCTGTTTTTTTTTTATTTGAAGCTTTCCCTCTATGAAGGTGATTCATAGAAAGTCTTCTGTTTCTAATGCAGAGTCTGCTGTGATGGAGAAGAGGGGGTTCCTCTTCCTTCTGCTTGCAGGTGGGTTTCCTTTATTTCTGTTTTTCTCAATATTTGCTTTGATATTTTCCACATTCCCTCTCAGAAAAGTTAATGTGGTTCTTAAAGCTGCAGTGTCCCTCAGTCACGTTCAATGTGAAACTAACATGTGATTCCTGGGTGTCTGTGTGTTTACTGCACTGCTCCACTTCTACAGAGCAGACCTGGCTGCAGTTATATCTGCTCAGCTCAGCACAAGCCATTGATCGGTACTGTGGGAGGTATATGGAGGCTGTCTGTCTGTCTGTCACACCTACATTGTTACAAATGTGTAGAGAACCGCGTGTCCACTTGAGAAGAAAGGGACTTTTTAAAGTAAAAATAAAATCTGGTTTTATTCCCTAAAGGTGTTTTTATTTATTTATTCTATAGCTTTTAAACAGATCTTAATCTGGGATGTACAGGATATGGAGGCTGTCTGTCTGTCCAAAGTTATTCTCAGAATCCTGGGGTATACTGGGGCAGTCTCACTGGGCTCTATGTATCATTGATTTTTCTTTCGTATCTTGACTTTTCAGAGGTTTTTGAGGCTTTGTAGATTTATCCACGTTGTATTAAAGTCATTTTCATTCCCGTAACTCAGTTTCATGGCTGCAAACTACTTTCACACTACTTTCATATGTAAATGTGTGAACCTCATGATAGTATCGAAGTTTTGTGCTTATCCTTGATGTAGTATTATTTTTTTCCTGTTTTTTTTTCCTGACTTCGGTTTGTTATTTTACGCATGCCTCTCACTGGCGTAGATTCAACTAGCTGTTCGTATGTGAAACTTCCTGTTTAAACGTTTCCGGGCTTTTAGTTACTTTAAAATAAAGCACCTTCAAATATAAAAGAAACCAAATAAATACATTTTTGTTTTGGTTTCTTTAATATTTGAAGGTGCTTTATTTTAAACTGTACATTAATAACGGAAGGGAAGCACGGAAACAAATCATTGCAGAGTTTTTTAAACACACACTGAAATCTTTTCTTTTCATTAATTATGTAGTGTATAGAAAACTGAATTACCATGAAAAGTATTTACTTGCGAAGCCTACATTCTGTACTTTATTCCTTTACACAACTAAAATATACATCGACTCAAACAAAAGAGTCTGCGATATTGTTAAATAAAGCACTGAAAGCATAGGGAAGCATAATCAGTGTACAGACGAGTACAAACATGGTAAACTGCAGAATTACCGTGCTGATTTCCCATGGTAAACTTCCATACATAGAAACAAGCTTAGTTTAATTCATGCTTTCAGTTTTTGGGACCCTTTCTTTTCGATCTTCGTGTTTGTTTGTATTCGCTGTGCTCAGGGTCTGCGCTGCGTTTAACGCATCACATTCAGTTTGTCCTGTTTGTTTTATTTGAATTTTCTGCTGCTTTCTTTTATAATCCTCATGCCATTTTGTAATATCAAGTGTTTGTTGCTTACAGTGTCAAGGTGAATTAATGTTGTTAGTTATTTCTTTCCATGTTTCTTTTCTTAATGTTTTTGGCCCTGTGAAGTGTAAATGATATTTCTTGATTTTTTTCATTTCACTATCAGGTCCGTTTCGTCTTTGTGGAAATGTGGTTTCCTTTTCTTCTTGGCCGGTGCCACAGTTGCATCAAGGTCAGAGTCTCAGAAGCCAGAGCTCCATCCTATTATATTTGCTACTGCTTCTGTCTCTTCACTATGCCACTCATTTATCTTTGACAGAAGGAAGTTCTAAATCTTGTCTTTCGGCAAATCTATTTCTAATGAGATGTAAATTCCGATCTCTCCTATAATGAGCAGAAATTAATGCTGTTCGTAAACTTGCGGTGATATTTCACTAGTTCACGAAAAAGAGCTTGTGGAAGGGTGGTGGGTGATTCACTGACACACAGGAGACAGAAGGTGTACTTGAAGCACCGCACAAGTGCCCAGTTTTATTGTGCCGGGTGTATTTTTTTCTTTTAGCCCGCAGATGGCGCTGTTCACCGTGGTCTGCATACCAGCGATGATAAAAACAGAACCACGGAAATACCAGATGCGTTACAGAACAAGTGCGAGCGCACTTACAAGTGCTCAAACAATAATTCAAAAACCAAAGGCGAAAGTAAAAAGGAAAATAAAACACAGTAACAAAACTACAAATAAAAGGTGCTGCACTTCAGCAGCGTTACCCCAGCCGTCGCTAGCCGCACGGCCCGGGTCTCCGTCCTACTCTGACCGTCTCCTCAGTCTACCCTAGAACTACACAGGGGGTCTTCCCACGGGTTCCCCACTAATATTAAGTTTACTTTCCATTTTCTTTTTGTTCCCGGTTTTCTCTCGGTCCCGGCTGTTCCCAGCTCTCGACCCGAGCTCCCGTACTTCCCGGTACGTCTTTTAAAAGGGCAGATCTGAGAAAACAGTGGAGTATTATTTTATAGGGCTAGCAATCCCCCCAAGACCCGCCCTTCAGCCACTCAGAGAGAAGAAAAGCCCACACACCCTCTTTCCCACCTCTCCGTGTCACTGCCATGACTGACAGGCGGGTATTGGACGAGTGCTGCCCTCTTCCTGCAGCACTAAGAATACGCCAGCAGAGTCAGCACAGGTCTCCCCCTATTACATTCGAAAATCCTACACCCCCATGCCTTCCCGAGAGAAAAAATCTGTGTTCTGGTGCAGTTTCCCTCCTCGGTGGACAACCCTGAAGGCATAGGGCTGTCGAGCCAGGTACCACAGTGTGATTCTGGCGTTGTTATCCTTCATTCGGTGAAGCCATGCTAAGGGGGCATGATCTGTGACAAGGGTGAAGTGTCGCCCCAGGAGGTAGTACCGGAGTGACTCGACCGCCCATTTTACTGCGAGACACTCCTTTTCGATGGTGCTATAATTTTTTTCATGGGGAAGGAGCTTCCTGCTGATATACAGGACCGGGTGCTCGCTTCCCCGCACCTCCTGAGACAACACTGCCCCGAGACCTGTCTCTGACGCATCCGTCTGCAGGGTGAACCTCTTACTGAAATCGGGACTGCATAGCACTGGCTTGCTACACAGCCTTCGCTTCAAGGCGAGAAAGGCCCTCTGGCATGACTCCGTCCACTGGACCGTATTTGGGGCAGCCTTCCGTGTGAGGTCTGTCAAGGGAGCAGCGAGCGTGGCAAAGCTCGGGATGAACTTCCTATAATAGCCCGCTAGTCCCAAGAAAGAGCACACCTGGGTTTTGGTCGTAGGAACCGACCAGTCAGCCAAGGCTTTCACCTTAGCAATCAGCGGTCTGATCTGGCCACCCCCTACTCGATACCCCAAATACTCCGACTCACTCTTCCCAATGGCACATTTCTTTGGGTTAGCAGTGAGCCCAGCCTCCCGCAAGGATTGTAGCACCGCCGCTACCTTACACAGATGACTCGGCCAATCCTCACTGTGGATAACCACGTCATCTATGTAAGCAGTGGCGTACTGCTGATGGGGCCGAAAAATGCGATCCATCATCCGCTGGAAAGTGGCTGGTGCTCCGTGCAACCCAAAGGGCATGGTCCTAAATTGGTATAACCCGAAGGGAGTTGAAAACGCCGTTCTCTCTCTAGATTCCGGGGTCAGGGGTATCTGCCAGTACCCCTTCGTTAAATCCAGTGTCGTCATAAAATGAGCCGTGCCTAGACGCTCCAGCAACTCATCTACCCGGGGCATAGGATAAGCGTCAAACTTCGATTCTTCATTGATTCGCCTGAAATCAATGCAAAACCGAGTTGACCCATCTGGCTTATCTACTAAAACAACAGGACTGTTCCAGTCACTTTGGGACTCTTCTATTACCCCCAGTCTAAGCATTTCATCAATTTCTGTCTTTATTACCTGCCTTTTGCGTTCAGGTATACGGTATGGCCTCTGGCGAACTGGCGCCCCTGGCTCAATGTCAATGTGATGATGGGCTATTCGAGTTTCCCCCGGGACGGGAGAAAACACGTCAGGAAATTCCGTCACCAGGTCTTGCGCCTGACATTTCTGTGTTGGTGTCAGATTCTCCGCAATCTGTACCGACCCTTTTCTCGCCAACACAGAAAGATCAGGTCCCAGGTCTGGGACGTCATCTGCGTGCGCCACTAACAACGCCTCCGGTTGCAACCAGGGTTTCAAGAGGTTTATATGATAAATATGTTTTTCTCTCCGTCGCTCTGGCTGGCAGATCTCATAGTCCACCTTCCCAACCCGGCGTGTAACCTCAAAGGGTCCTTGCCACTTATCCAAAAGTTTCGACTCAGAACTGGGTAATAATAAAAGTACTTTATCCCCAGGCTGAAATGTGCATAACCGGGCTCCTCTGTTGTATTGTGTCTCCTGTCTGTGTAGTGCCTGCTGCAAATTGTCATGCGCCCATTTTCCTACAGACTCAAGACGTTTGCGCAGGTCCAACACATTCCGGACTGTATTAGTCGAATTATCCTGCTGCTCCTCCCACATCTCTCTGACCAGATCGAGCACACCGCGGGGTCTCCGACCATACAGCAGCTCGAATGGCGAAAATCCCGTGGAAGCCTGGGGTACCTCTCTGATCGCAAAGAGAAGGTCAGATGGTCCCAGTAACGCACATCACTACGAATAAATCTTAGATTAGAGGAGAAACCTCAAAATGGAGTGAGGTAACCAGTGGTGTACCACAGGGATCAGTATTATGTCCTCTGCTATTCCTAATCTACATTAATGATTTAGATTCTGTTATTATTGGAGAAGTGGAGCTCCCGCTGCTGCCTCCATGGCCAGGGGCTCCCCTCCCGAGTTCACCTCCCGAGGGTCCGCTGCTGCTGCCGTCGCCTCCCGAGGGTCCGCTGCTGCTGCCGTCACCTCCCGAGGGTCCGCTGCTGCTGCCGTCGCCTGGGGTTGTCGAGGGTCCTGCTACGCCTGTGGTCGTCGACGGCCCTGCTTCGCCTGGGGTCGCCGGGGGCTCTGCTTCTTTTGGGGTCGCTACACTGTGGCTGGAGCCCCATGAAGGGGAGCTGCTGGCCATGACGAAAGGGGGGGAGATCAGGAGACCAGCTCCCCCAGCCGCATTTTTGTGGCAGGAAACACTGTGGCCAGAGCCCCACGGAGGGGAGCTGTCGGCCACAGAGAAGGGGGGGATAGGTCAGACCAGCTCCCCTCGCTACAGTTTCGCTGCTGGAAATTGGGTGGTCGGAGCCCCACGGATTGGGAACTGCCGGCCACGAAGAAGGTGGGTGGAGGTCAGGAGACCAGCTCCCCCAGCTGCACTTTCGCGGCAGGAGATAGTGTGGCTGAAGCCCCGGAAGATGGAGCTGCTAGCCACGAAGAAGTGGGGGGTGGAGGACATTCTACCATGGCCACCCCCAAAAACACCGTGCTTCCCCCTCTTCCAGGACTTTGAGACTGAGGGGGGAAGTGGCCGATGGGGAGTGTAACAGGGCGAGGTGCCCTGTACATTGATTTGTTTATTTATTTTTAGAACAAGGTTTCCCCCTCCACCCCTGTGTAGGGTGTTATTTTGTATTTGTTTTGTATTATGATTTAGTTATTTTATTTATATGACGGTGAAGCGTTGTGTATTTTGTTATTGTTTTGTTGTTTATAGATGTGACGGTGTAGCCGTGTTTGTTTTATTATATTTGTTTAGTAGCGTGGATGGGTAGCCCCATCCACAGTAATTTAAAAACTCGTGCAGATTGTGGCCAAGTGGTAATAGAATAATTGTTAGCTAGTTCAACCCCTCGGCCACGGTATAAAAAGCCTGCTGCTCTCCAGCTCGTGGTGGGTGTACGAGAGGAGCATAGAGAGAGTGGAGAAAGAGAGAAAAACAAAACTTAAAAATACAGGAACAGTGACAGCGACTGCCCAGCCTGACCTGTATATTTTGTGTTCATGATTTTGTTTCTGTTTAAACCTTTTATTTTGCTCTGTGAGCAAGTCTTTTTTTGTTAAAACCTTTTATTTATTTTTGTATTATTTAAAATAAAACGGTGCAAGCGCCTTTAACTGCAGTACTCCCTGGTGTCAGTTTCCCTTCCTGCTTCTGCCACAATGTCAACGCCCAGCCATTCCTGTCACACGGAGATACTGAAATTGAAGAAGGAATCTATGAAAAAGACCTAGTTTATATTGACTCGGAAATGACTTCATCTAGACAATGTGGGGAAGCTATGAAAAAGGCCAACAAGATGCTCAGATATATCGTGGGTTCTTTACTCTGTAAACCCTGTATTAACTAAGGGAGGGGGGATCCCCCGGGCTCTGGGGGCGGGGGGGTTGTGAGAGGGACATATCGTGGGATCTTTTCTCTGTTCTTGTTTTTTTGGGAGTTCTAAGTACCTTCTGTATTTTTGTAAACTTACTGTAATCTTTCCTTCACTTTGTTTTGGTACGGTTGTTGCACGAGGTAGGAACACAAAGGAATAAGTACCCCTGTCAGCTGCCATATATTAGTTTTAAAGAAAAGAATGTTTCAACCCTGTCTTTTGTAGTTTTATATTTTTTATCTACTAACCCCACTACTATACCGTAATTTGGTAACAAAAGAAATAGATATACCTGTGTTTTATCTTCATTACGTGCTGCGAGCCAACAGCTGAGTCGGCTACGGGATCGTAAAGTAAATGTGCACGTTGTTATAGAATCCTTTTTGTTCACTTTTATACTTTTGAGTTGTAGTATACACAATCACGTTGTAGGATTTATTTTATTTATTTGATTTACGTTTTCACGATGGATTGTTTTGTTATTGAGAATTCAATATTTGTTTAGTTTTTTCACATCGCTGTTGTAGCTGTGATGCTGAAGGTGCAGTGACTTTGTCAACCTGCGACTAATAATTTCAATGTGTTGTAGTTTAGCGTAGGGCCATTAACCTCTTTAAGTGGTGGTTTATTGGGTTAAGGACCACGTACTATAAAAGGCAAGCGTATCCGGAGATGATCGGGAGCGCAGCTTAGTTTTGCTTGGGATAGCTGAAGCAGGGACGTTTGGTAGACGCGGAGTTGGACGTTTTTACCTTGTTACCTTTTACCATTTTGTTGCGAAGCTGACGGTGTTTACTGGGGTTGGTTTCGCTTTCAGCCGCTATTGTTCTTGCTCTGCAATTGGTTTCAGGTATAGTGGCAAGAAGTTTTTCTTGTTTTGTTAGTAGGCTGTGCTATAAACGCATTGTGGTATTATCGGAGCCTGCCTGAAACTTGTGAAACAGTGACTGGTGGGGAAGAAAGAGAAAAGGAAATACTGTACTGTAGTGATATAGCTGCTGTTTGTTTTACTTTATTATTGCTGCTGGATTGTGGTTGGAGTCCTCTGGCGTTCTGTGGGTGTGGAATATGTTACTTTAAAGTGAACCACTAAATGTTTTAGCTTGGTACTGTACTATAGCAATATAGCTGTTTGTTTATTATTGCTGCTGGATTGTGGTTGCTGTTCTTTGGTGTTTCTGTAGGTGTGTCATAAGTTATTCTAGAGCAAATAACCCAGTATTTTACTCTGTTTTAATTATTGTATATTAGTTACCGTGAAGAAGGCAAGGTTTTTATGTTTGGGGTTTTGCTGCTGTCTCCCTTTTTGTTTTTATATTTATTTAGAATTCCCGACCTACCTGCTTGGTGATTGGGGTGCTGCTACTGACCATCGTGTGCTTCTCCTCCGCCCTTCCTTCCCTCCTCTTGAAGAGGTTGTTGGTGCTGGCAACATTGTGGGGGAATCTTTTTTTTTTCTTTCTTCTTTTTTTTTTTTGATACTTTACACCCTAGCTAATTAGTGGGTGCCTATTGTGTTGCTACTTTTACACCCTAGCCATCCAGTGGGTGTTTGCTTTTTCTTGTTTAATTTAATTTTTTATGTAATATTTATTTAAATATTTAATAAATATTGTTTTAACTGAGTTAAGCTTTGTCTGTCTCTCTGTGGTGTTGCTACTGGTCCATATCCCAACTATCACTAACGAATTTGTGTTTTTATTGTGGGTTATTGATTTTGTTAATTATAGGTTTAAACTTATTTTTAGTTAGTCCTGGCGCTTACCACCAGATGGCGTAGTCGGCGACTATATATTTTGGGGGTTCTGAGTGTCCTAAGTAAGTAGTGTGACACCCGTGACACGGTGCTCCTGGGTGGATTTCTCAATGCTTTCTTATCTATATCATAATGTGTTTTTATGACAATGGCTAAGTTCTCTGTTGTATCTTTTAATGTATGAGGTTTGAATTCAAGATCTAAGGAGGCTGTGTGGTCCAGTGTTTAAAGAAAAGGGCTTGTAACCAAGAGGTCCCCGGTTCAAATCCCACCTCAGCCACTGACTCATTGTGTGACCCTGAGCAAGTCACTTCACCTCCTTGTGCTCCGTCTTTCGGGTGAGACGTAATTGTAAGTGACTCTGCAGCTGATGCATAGTTCACACACCCTAGTCTGTGTAAGTCGCCTTGGATAAAGGCGTCTGCTAAATAAACAAATAATAAAATGTGCAAAGGTACTCGATTATTTATGTAGGCAAAAGGCGGACATAGCTTTGATTCAAGAAATGCATTTAAAGCCAATAGACACATTTTGATTTCAAAATGGTCGTTCTAAGATAGTTATAGCTTCCAGTGATGGATCAAAGACAACGAGAGCTTCAATCTTAATGGAACGCAACATGGATATGTCTATCAATAGGAGTATTTCTGATCAAATGGGTAGACTGGCGCACTGCTATGCTACAGTGAATGGCGAAAAAAACTGGTTTTGCATCAAACTACGCACCTTCAGTATATGAGCCTGCATTTTTTCCTTGACTCACAAATGAATTGCTATCTTTGGGAGAGTATAAGTTAATAGTGGGTGCAGACATGAATGTGTGTGTTGACAATCAATTGGACAGATCCTCAGCCAGTATTTCTAATACACAGTCAGCAGCTTCTAAAGCTTTGCATATTTTCATTAAGGATTTGAATTTGATTGACTTATGGCCATTTCAAAATCCATCTGCCAAGGATTTCACATATTTTTCTTCATATCAAAAAACATTCTCTAGGGTTGATTTTATTCTTTCCTGTGCTAATACTTCATGCTGCTCTGGTAATGTGGATATACTGACTAGAAATATCTCTGACCACTATGCAGTTGTGTCTGTATTTAACCTGGCTCCCAGCCAAGGCAAATTGACCAGGTGGAGATACTTAACTTCTCCAGAATCAGGATTTTCTGACTCAGTTTAGATCAAAATGTACAGAATTTGTTAATATTAATGTTGGTTTGGTAAACAATCAAGCAATGGGTTGTGCTGCTATCAAGAGTTTTATGTGTGGTAATGCGATTTGGTTTTCATCCCATCTAAAAAAGTCGAAATTGCAATTGATATCTCAGCTGGAGTCTAGCTGTAGCAACTTAGAAAACACTTTAAATTCTCATTACAGTAGTGCTTTTGATTCAAAATTGAGGGCAGAACGGGCAGAACTGAATAATTTGTTAAAACAGAGGGTTGAATTTTGCATGCACTCTACCAAGCACAAATACTATACAAACAGTAGTAGACCATCTCGCCTTCTTGCTTTAAAGTTGAAACGCCAGTCGATTTACCATTCCAAAAATCAAACAGAGGGGCTGGTTTCTGATCCCAAAGTAATTCATGAAACCTTTCAATCCTCTTTTGCTAATTTTTACTCATTTGACATCTCATTCACCCCGGAGCGATGTCTTGCTTTTCTACAAAATCTCAACCTTCCCAGCATTTCTCTGGAAGATGCAATGATGCTGGACGCTCCAATATTTCTAGATGACTTGTTACAGGCAGTTAAATCTGCTAAAAGGGACTGTTCTCCAGGAATCGATGGACTGCCTGCCAATTTTTACTTGGCATTCTTGGATTTGCAAGGTCTGATTTGGCTTGATACAATAACTGCTGCAATAACATCCGTTGCTTACTACATCTCTTCACGCACTCAGTCCTGGCACTTCGCTGACATCCTCCTCACTGTCACTTGTGGGTACTATTGTAGGCAGTTAATATATTCTTAAAAGCAATAAATTAAAGGACCTCCAAAAACTGTAGGAGATAAAGAGATACCTTCGATAGTCAAGATCTCGGTGGGACCTCTACAATAAACAGTGTCCTATTATAATGTACAAACCCATTTTTAATATCGCTCTCTGAAAACGATGGCAGATTTACACGTTACAACAAGCCAAAAATAGAGCACATTCCAGACTGTTCAAAGTTCATAAATCGTGTTTGTTCAACATGAGTGAATGATTCAATACTAGGAATCTCTTCTTAGAAAGATGGTATTTATTAAGCATGCAACAAAATAAGTTTGAAAATCACACAAAACAGTTACACAATTAATGTCACATTAAAAGCATTACAATGTGAACTAAGGTTTAAAAGAACAATTTACCAAAGAAATATTAGTACATACTGACACAACAACAAGGGATTACCTGGGTTATTCTATACTTGTTAGGCAATTTAAGAATAAAAATGCTTGCATCTTGTACTCATAGTGGTATTAAATCAATATGATGTGAAAATTGTCTTAAATCTCTAAATCTTTAAGCTATTTTTCTCTCTTTCAGACTCCTATGCTAAAGCACATTTCTCTCGCTAGAGACGGGTTTGATTAGCCTTTTGTTTCCTGAGTGCCTGATGCATTCAAGGTGTTAGGTTGATCGTTATCGCTAGGCAAAGCTGGGCAAATTAGATTAAAGTTCATTCAATGTAGATTCCTGTTAATATACAATATCATAAGAACATAAGAACATAAGAAAGTCCACGACATTTGCAATATATTTGAGATAACAATGTCTATAGAACCTACACACTGCTGCTGGAAGATTTATCTTTGCAAACCCAGTCTGCTTCAGAGCCAGACTCGTCATTGTCTGTCTCTGCTGCATCACAAGCGTTGTTTGGTAAATGTTGCAGTAATTCCAAACACTGCTTTGCTGTCCTGCGTCTTCCGTGATCCATTTTCAATGTGTTAGAAAAACGTGACTTGTATAGAAACATGTGCATCTAAAACATAGATCAGAGCAGGGCCGGATTAACCTATGCGCGAATTACGCTCTATTATTATTATTTATTTCTTAGCAGACGCAACTTACAATTATTACAAGATATCACATTGTTTTTACATACAATTACATTATTTTTTTACACATTATTTTTTACATACAATTACCTATTTATACAGTTGGGTTTTTACTGGAGCAATCTAGGTAAAGTACCTTGCTCAAGGGTACAGCAGCAGTGTCCCCCACCTGGGATTGAACCCACAACCCTCCGGTGAAGAGTCCAGAGCCCTAACCACTACTCCACACTGCTGTTCTAACATAAGGCCCCCAGCAGAATTGAACCCCCGCGAGGTCACCGTTTGTTTGGGACATGACAAAAACTGCATGCGGGTGGACGGGCCCACACACACTGGAAGAGAGGTGCACAGAAGCTTGCTTTTGTAATTTTGTTCTTTTATGATGGCTGTGCATTTCTTTCTCTAATACAGCATACCTGGTCTCTGAGTCTTTCACGCAAGCAGCTTCCCGCTAATGTACAATATCAAATGCCCCATGCACTCTATCTGTCCCTAGTCCTGCTACGTCAGAGGCATCAGTCTGCAGGATACAATGTATGAATCAGGCTCAATTTACGTATTCACTTATTTCAGTTTTAGGGCCAGTTTTAAACACCTGACCTGTCTCAGATGTGCACAGTATGCCTTTTTTAAATTTTAGAAATTGTCCTTTTTCATTTGGGGGTTGGAATTTTAGAAAAAAGGCAGGTAAAGGTAAACATGTACAATGCGGGAGGCTGAAAGAAATTCAAATGTGGATATCTGCAGCCGGCAAGAAGGCTTTTCAGTCCATAGTTTTGTTCTATCGAATGCAATGCTGCTAGTGGTCCGTTCTGTATTGGTGTGTGAACAGGCTGGCTGTAGGGATGACGTCAGGCCAGAAAGAAACAGACACTAACACACAGGGACGAACACTAAACAAACAAACATGATGTGTTGGGGCATAATTGTAGAACTCTATAAGAACAATATAGGCTATGTAATAACCGCTGACAGATGGACACACTGATGACGTTTCTCACATTTTTATATGGGAGCTCCACCATCGGGAGAATATATATTTTTCCCTTCATAATGAATTATAAAGTGCAATGCCAATCACATTGAATATAAAATCTTTTTAAAAAATGCAATTCTCAAGTCTGCAAAGCCTAATTTTGGTTTGAAACTGGAAAATGACCAGGCACAGGCATGATGCAAAATACTGTATAATGACTGCTTCTTTTTTTCTTTAATTTCCTGTACAAACTCCAGGGCCGAACATGTATTTAAGAAAAATCAACCCGTGTTCAGTTGTTAGTGCTGTGAAAGAGCAGGCTGGAAATGTCTGCTCCGCTCCCCCGCTCCATATACAATGGGCTCGCTCCGCTCCGCACACAGCCAGGCACCGTGAGCTGTCAAGGCTGATTGATGGGCTATCAGGAGGCTCATTGAAACAATAGAAATGTCAACAGACCGCTCACTTGAGGAATGCAGACTGATATAATCAAACTTCAATACATGGCTGCAAGTCCTGACTGATGAATACAAATAATACCGCAACACCTCATTGTTATAATAGGTTTTCTATGTATCAGTCAATTTGTCCGCTCCTGGTTGGAATAGGTATGACATTATTTTATCTCGCTAATTTTTGCAGCTACACGATTCTTTCTTTGTCAGGGTAATCAGTACATATGTGGCGTCCACGACCGATTCTCTATTTAACTGTACAGGTCGCGATGCAGACTACGCCATCTATAGTTTAACGAGAAATAGAACCTCACATAACCTTATTAATCTAGCAGCAATATTTGGGTACCCCACACAGAGCCCCTCTCAAATAAATGAAAAGACAAAAGAATGGAAATTGGTTGTGCCAACAAAATCTTTATTATCAACAACAACACTAAAACCCACAATTGCTGCAGTGCAATTACACACAATCCTAACCATATATCTTGCACAATAGAATAATTGCTTATTTATTGTCCCCAGCGACACCTAGAGGAGAGATAGAGAAACGTCCATCCAATTAATAAATATTTGGCTGCTCCACCCACCAAAGCCCAGAAGGGCAGTCAACCACCACCTGTGATAAAATAAACAAAAAGAAACCACACGTGAATTATTAAAGTAAATATATTAAAAGTGTAACTCTAAACAATCACCACACCAAACATAATAGTGCACAATTCAAAAAGAAAACACAACCCAGCACCTTACTTGACTAAACGTTCAATGCTCTGTAGAGCAGAGCAGCTACAATAGCGACGCTCTCCCTCGCAGCTCCTATAGACACACACTAAAAGCTAGCTAAACGCTGCACGATACTATTAAAACTGTAAAGACAAATAAAAACGTGCGTACACAAACTAAAACAAACAAGGGACAATAATAAGCAAAAACAATGTGCAAGATAAACACAGGGAAAGACAACTAGCAGAAACAGTGGCTGGCGGCGTTCCACTTCCTACAACAACAAAAGAAACCTTGTTACGCCGCACCACCACAACAAATCTAACACAGCAGTTACATTGAAAACACAGTTTCCATTACCTCGGGAGAGTCCGGAATACTGACGTCCAAAAGAATATCCGCCGACTCGCCCTACAATATACCAATAACAATACCATAAAACCAGGACACCAAAAGAGTACTGCACATAAAAATTAAGAGGGAGCAAAACAACAGTGCAACCAGCTTACCTCGTCACAGGGGGAACCACGGGAACACAGGAACACCAAAACACAGCTGCACATCGACTACCTGGTTCTCTTGCACCCTTATGGTGCCGATATTTATACTGCCAACAATTAACACTTCCTGGTTCCCGCGGTCCCACCTGTTACATTCTACCCCCCCTATTTTGCGTCGACGCCCCCGTCGCCAATACTTTTAACAACCACTGCCCGAAATACCAGGTAGTGACTCAACTATACAACTGTCGGTGCCTGGCCTAGTAAGATTCGCAGCCCTTATTGCTAGACCTGGAACGTCTTCGATGTGTTGGACTACAGACCTAGGAAGGTTGTGGGGATTAGAATGATAACCTGCAGTACTCCGTACGGTCCGTCGCAAAACCTCTTCTACCACTGGGGCAGTTTCCTCCTGCACCACTAGAGACTGCTGTCCCAGTTCCTCTTCCTCAGATGATAGAATAGGGGCCTCCTGAGGTACTGGGACTCTGCTACACACCACACTCTCCCCATCCTCTGATGATGTATCTTCTCCTGCAATGGGAAACTGTGAGGGGAACAGGCCAAAATCAAGGTCTACAGCAGGTGACGTTACTTCCACCACATTGGGATGAAGTGGTCTTAACTCCCCTCGATGGACATGCCGAACTATCCCAGTTCCATCCACAGGGGCAACAGAATAAACTGCCCCCTGTCCTTTAGGGGACCGTACCACTTTATACACCATAGGGTTCCAAATATCCTGAATTTTATTCCGTCCTCTGCTGCTGTGGTTCTTCAAGTAAACCAATTGCCCTTCCTCTATCCTCACATCCCGGACCTTCTCGTTATGCCTTCTCGCCCTCCGCTGTGCCGCATCCAACAGGCGCTTTCGAGTCTCTCCAAAAACTGTTTGCAAATTCTCTTGATGTTCCGCTAGCCAGTCCTCCACAGTACCCCCGGCTGGCTCCACTTCTCCAACTCCAAGCCGGGAATCTATAGGCAGATGAGGTTTTCTTCCAAACAACAGATAGTAAGGAGACTGACAAGTACTCTGATGAACCGACGTATTATAAGCAAACAACATTTGGGGAAGATGAACAGCCCAGCGACGTTTCTTCTCTGGAGGGAGTGTCCGCAAGAGGTCATGGAGAGTGCGATTAAACCTCTCACATTGGCCATTCCCCTCAGGATGGTAAGGAGTCGTCCGACTCTTCTGCACCCCATACAGTTGGCAGAGCTGGTAAATCAAGGTGCTCTCAAAGTTTCTTCCTTGATCTGAATGAATTCTCTCAGGCACTCCAAAACGATAAAACCACTCCTGGACTAATACTTTAGCCACCGTACTAGCTCGCTGATCCCGAGTTGGTACTGCCTGCGTATACTTTGAGAACACATCTGTCATTATTAAAACATTTTCCCTACCATCACTAGAGGGCTCCAATACAGTAAAGTCAATCGCCAACACTTCTAGGGGCCTTGAAGCAAGTAAATTCCCCATAAAGGTTCTGATCTTCGGCTGAACCGCCTTGGACAATGTACATCGAATGCATTGTTCACACCAGTGCTTAACATCCTTCCCCATACCTGGCCAAAATACTCTCTGTCGAATCAGGTGCATAGTTCGCTCCACCCCTTGATGGCCATGGTCATCATGTAAACTAGTAAGCACTTCTTTCTTAAGAATTTCAGGGAGTAAAAGTTGTAAAAACTTCTTACCTCCTCCTGAAGGATATGCAGCACGATACAGCACATCTTGCTTTTGCTCAATCCGTTCCCACTGACGCAACAGTTCCAACACTGGCTTTAACAGCCGTGTTCTCTCGATATGGTCCGGTCCATAACCCCGTCTCCAAAAATCACAGAAACATCCAATTACAGGGTCCTGGGCCTGCAAGGTGGCCAAATCAGCTTTCTGCCGAATAGGCAGAGCCGTGATGGTACGCTGAATTACTTCCCCTGGCCTCACGTCCTGACATTGAAGTCCTGACTGAGACTGTCGTAGAACAAGGGGAAGACGAGATCCCACTGCCGCTCCAGCCTCAGCAGCCATAACATCCTCCTCCTCATACTGCCGAGACAGGGCATCGGCATTGCCATTGAGTCGACCAGGGCGATACTTAATCTCAAAAGAGAACGATGCCAGTTGTGCCACCCATCGCTGTTCTAGTGCCCCCAGCTTGGCAGTCTGCAAATAACTGAGAGGGTTATTATCAGTGTATACCAGGCAATGCTGTCCGAGCAAATACTCCCTGAACTTTTCCGTCATGGCCCATTTCAGGGCCAGTAGCTCCAATTTCATGGAGCTATAGTTCTCCATTTTCCGCTCTGTTGGTCTCAACCCACGACTAGCGAAGGCAATGGGACGCAATTTTCCATCTTGTTCTTGGGACAATACAGCCCCTAGCCCCTGATGACTGGCATCTGTCTCCAAAACAAAAGGCTTCGAAAAATCAGCATAAGCCAAAATTGGCGAAGAAACAAGTTTAGTTTTTAATGCCTGAAAACATGCATTGCACTCCCTAGTCCAGATGCTCTCCGTAATAACCCCTGGGCCTCTCCGTCCTCTTTTGCCAGCTCCTGCTAACTCAGCCACTACCTGATGAAGGGGGGCCGCCAACTTTGCGAATCCCTCAACAAACCTACGGTAGTAACTGCAGAATCCCAAAAATGACCGGAGCTCAACAAGACTTCTAGGCCGCTTCCATTCTGCAACAACAGTGATCTTCTCAGGGTCAGTGGCTACACCCTCACAGGAAACCAAATGCCCCAGATATTTAACTTTTGTACGGAAGAAACAGCACTTACTGAGATTAGCCTTAAGGCCCTGATGTTGAAGGCGACTAAGGACCATTTCTAGACGTCCCAGATGCTGTTCCACAGTCGAAGAAAACACAACCACATCATCCAAGTACAAGAGGAGAGACTGGCAACTCTGATCTCCAAACAGTCGCTCCATTAGTCGCTGGAATGTGCCAGGGGCATTACAGAGTCCGAAAGGCATCCTGTTAAACTCAAACAGACCAAAAGGGGTACAAAATGCCGTTTTATGCCGATCAGGTTCTGCTACCGGAACTTGATTATATCCGCTTGCTAAATCAAGTGTGGAGAACCAACGCGCGCCTGAGAGGGCATCCAAGGATTCTTCAATACGGGGTAGGGGGTATGCATCCTTCCGGGTCCGGGCATTAAGTTGCCTGTAATCAACACACATACGCAGGCTGCCATCTTTCTTCTGCACCAACACAATAGGAGAAGCATAAGGGCTACTACTCTCACGAATAACCTGGCTTTCCAACAGCTGCTTTATATGGGCCTTTACAGCCTCATATTGCGAAGGGGGTATTCTTCTATGTCGTTGGCGGACTGGCACATTGTCCACCAGGGGGATCTCATGGGTAATAACATTTGTGCACCCTATATCACCCTCACCCTCAGCAAACACAGTATGGTACTTGTGTAGCAACTGCTGCACCTGCTGCTGTTCAACTAAGGTTAACCCAGATAAATCAAGGCCAGAAAAATCAGATAAGGAGCCCATGTTACCAGATGGTACACCCTGCACATTAACAATTGCAACATGTTCAGGGGCCCCTACCTCCTCAATTTGGATACCGGTAGCAGGCTCCTGCACTACCTCTACCCAATGTGCTGTCCATGGCAACATACTACCACCCTGAGGGCCGGTAGCCTGAACCATAACCATCGTGCCAGCAGGAATACTGACTAACCCAGCTCCCTGCACTTTTATCTTACCCACCTGGGATGTGCCAGTCACCACGCGTCGACAAAAATGAAGTGCCTTCTGCCAATCTACACCTGCATTAACAACAGGGGGGACCTGAAAAAGCACGGGCCCATGTTGTGAGAATAACTCACGATAACACTCCTCAATTACATTCATTCCCAGAAGCCCTGGTAGCTCTCCTCTACAACACTTGGCCCCAATGCCTGGGGGGTCTTTAACAACCAAAACCCCACGACTGGGAATTAACTTCCCCAATACTTGTACATCCAACTCCAAATAGCCCACATACGGTATCTCTAAACCATTGGCAGCTTGAAGCCTTAACCAACCACAATCTCTAAACTTAAAATTCTGGGAAAAGAAACTTTCTGTAACAGTAGTAACCATTGAACCAGTATCCAATACACAAGGCACTAAGACCCCGCTCATATAGACTTTCACTACCGGACAACGGCCTAACAAACATGATACCGCAGTGGCGCTATCTGGAGTAGCACTGGAGCCTACACTGCCCCCAACCAATGTATGGCTCTGTACACTGGCGGGCCCTAGTTTTCCGATGGCAGAGTCCTGCTACTGGGCTCTAACCTCCCCCCATCACTACCAGGCACTTGCCCATGTTGTGACTGCTCTCGCACACAACGCCGTGCAATATGGCCAGCCAGGTTGCACCGATTACAAATGGGCCTCCCTTCTGAATCATACCTATACCTAGAAAGGCTCGGAGATGCCCCCTGTCCTTTACTAATAGCCCGTGGCTGTTCTAAGAGCTGTAATAAGTGATCAATTTGCAACTGTTGACTACTTAAAATCCCTCTAATTTCCTCCAACTCACTATCCTGTGTTTTTAATACAGCAACCGCTTCACAACTGCCTTGGACCTCTGATTGGATACTACTGAGTCGGGCTGGGGGAGCACGAACAGCACTAATTGATCCCCGTTCCCCTTCCTGAACCCATCTAATTGCCTCTTGACGTAAGGCTATTAAAGTAATCTGTGGGTCTCGACGTACAATACATTTTAACTCCCGGCGCAACATACTGTCTCGCACATTCTCTGCGAATTGATCCCTTAGCACAATCTCTGAATTTGGAATACTGTTAGAATTACCCCGCAAGACCATTTCGAGTAAGGACATTAATGCATGGGAGTACTCATTAAGAGACTCCCCCTCTTTCTGCCTTCGCTCAAAAAACTGCTTGTACAAACCCACATAGGACTGAGAACAGCCATATAATTCAATCAATATTTTAAATACTTTCTCAGGATCCTCTCTTTCTTCCTTGGATCGGTATTTTATCTCATTTCTAGCCTCCCCTTCTAAATGGTCATATAAAAAAATTGCCTGATCTACTTTAGACATATGTCGGGCCCTAATGCTAGTCCGTGCTTCCTCCACCCAATCATCAATAGACAATCCACCAACCATGGTCTTACCTTGGAATTTGGGGCACCTCCGTTCCCGTGGTAAATACACTAATCTTTCAGTTACCGCAGGGCTTTCTCCTGGTACAGCTGCAAGTGCATTCTGCTGTCTAGCAGCCAGGGTATCATGAGCTGCCCTCAGCGCCTGCAACTGCTCCCTCAACTGCTCCATTTCTGCCATTTTAGCACCTTAAGACAAGTTAGCGCTAAAATGAAAAATAAACTTGATGGGGAGTGTTCTCTAGGGTGCCGAGTCTTCTACATCCACGTTAGAAGAGCCAAGCCACTGTTTCCCTATCTTTCCCTTTATACAAAAAAAAAATAAATAAACAAACAAATAACTTCAGCACTGCAGCATACACAACCAATTTCCAAAGATCCTGCCGACTACGCCAAAATGTGGCGTCCACGACCGATTCTCTATTTAACTGTACAGGTCGCGATGCAGACTACGCCATCTATAGTTTAACGAGAAATAGAACCTCACATAACCTTATTAATCTAGCAGCAATATTTGGGTACCCCACACAGAGCCCCTCTCAAATAAATGAAAAGACAAAAGAATGGAAATTGGTTGTGCCAACAAAATCTTTATTATCAACAACAACACTAAAACCCACAATTGCTGCAGTGCAATTACACACAATCCTAACCATATATCTTGCACAATAGAATAATTGCTTATTTATTGTCCCCAGCGACACCTAGAGGAGAGATAGAGAAACGTCCATCCAATTAATAAATATTTGGCTGCTCCACCCACCAAAGCCCAGAAGGGCAGTCAACCACCACCTGGGACAATAATAAGCAAAAACAATGTGCAAGATAAACACAGGGAAAGACAACTAGCAGAAACAGTGGCTGGCGGCGTTCCACTTCCTACAACAACAAAAGAAACCTTGTTACGCAGCACCACCACAACAAATCTAACACAGCAGTTACATTGAAAACACAGTTTCCATTACCTCGGGAGAGTCCGGAATACTGACGTCCAAAAGAATATCCGCCGACTCGCCCTACAATATACCAATAACAATACCATAAAACCAGGACACCAAAAGAGTACTGCACATAAAAATTAAGAGGGAGCAAAACAATAGTGCAACCGGCTTACCTCGTCACAGGGGGAACCACGGGAACACAGGAACACCAAAACACAGCTGCACATCGACTACCTGGTTCTCTTGCACCCTTATGGTGCCGATATTTATACTGCCAACAATTAACACTTCCTGGTTCCCGCGGTCCCACCTGTTACACATATATTTAGGAAAATCCAAAAAACGTTTTCTTTTTTTTTTCTTTATCAGGGTTTTGTGTGCCTGCAAACAACCAGATCAGAAAACACGTGTTTGTAAAAACTGTGAAGAGCTGGTCTGAAGCTCAGAGCTACTGTAGAGAGAAGCACACAGACCTGGCCACTGTGCGCAGCCAGGAAGAAGCAAAGCAGCTCTTAAATATTACAGGAGCTTCTCTCGGGGATTCCTGGATCGGGCTGTATCGTGATGACACACAGAACTGGCAGTGGTCTAACAGCGATGATGTCATCTACTCCAACTGGAGGGCAGACGTCTTCTGTGCTTCAGTCAATTCAGACGGAAAGTGGACTGATTTACCCTGCCACCTTCAGAAAGCCTTCATGTGCTACAAAGGTAAAGACGTAATTGTTGCTATATTGCAATTGATTATTCATTTATTTCTGTTCTTATAATTATTAAGCATCCTTGTGAGGGGAGCTTGTATGAGTTTGCAAATCCACCCACTCCTACAGCTGATAATATCTCAAACTATTTCAGCTTGCAAATATTTTCAGTCAAAACCCTGAATCCAAGTTGCCCTTGAAAGGATACAAAAACATACGGTTATTAGATGTATTTGGTGTGTTTCAGAGGCAGTTAAAAAATACCTAAATTTCATTAGTGATAGATGGATGGATCTATAACACTGTTCCCCCCCCCCTCTGGTGAGGTGTAGGTCTGTCAGGTTTACCTTCCCCTCTGGGCTGGGGTTTGCTGTGTGAAGGTTGAAATCTTCTCTGGGAGTTCTGTGGCAGTTCATTTCTTTCAGATCCAGGAAAGTCAGGCTCTGCTTCATCTCCTAGTACCTGAGTGCTGCTGGTATTGGGCCAGGTATCTGTATATTTCACCATACTCTCCGCAGCTTCCGGATGGTGGGCATTGAGTTGTCTGCATTTATTTCTGTGCTCACGGCACCTCTGACCTCTGCAGACAGGTTACGTATGAACAGCAGCTTGAAGCTGTGCTTCACCTGCATAGTAAAGGAGTTTTAGTTCCTTGTAGAAGTCTCTCGGGTCCTTATCCTTCTTACATTGTCTGAGACAGACTGTGTGTTAGCTGTCTAATATCAACGTGAACAATGAAGCAGGCAACACATTCAAACAACTGCACAGCCAATATTCCATTAAACGATTTTACGACAAACAAGGCATTTAGACAACAATTTATCAATGAACTAACAATAATAACATTCGAGTCAAAGCAACTTCTAGAGAATTCTAGAGATTCTCTTCTAATCGCTTAGCTTAAAAACTCCAAGCTATAGGGAACATCCTCCACTCCACACGGAGTGCCTTTACCGAATGCACCACTCGGAAGCCCCTATTGGTTTACCCTTTTAAACCCATTTAGACCCTCTATGATTGATTCTCATATTATTGAATCTCATTGAACACTGAAACAGGACTAAATTAGCCAACTAAAAATATATATTTTTGGCGTAACAAGTTTCTGAGAATTTTTCCCCTTATTTTTAAATAACACATAGATGTACTTGACTGTAGACAAGACGCAGTTTGTGATAAATTGTAGAATTGATGAAAACACACAGTTTGTTTTGGGTTTAGAGCCAGCTCCCCTCCACAGCTCCCAGCCTCTCAGCTGCTGTTTGTTTGTGTTTACAGAGACCAGCAACATCACTGAGAGATACACCCTGATTGAACAACTGAAAACCTGGACTGAAGCTCAGCAGTACTGTAGAGAACACCACACCGACCTCGTCAGTATAAAGAACGCCAGTGAAAATGAAGAAATAGTGAAGAAAGCGCAGGGCAAGCCCCTCTGGATAGGCCTGTTCAATGAGCCCTGGAAGTGGTCACACCAGGGGGATAACTACACATTTCACAGCTGGAGCAACGTGGAACCAAACAATTGGGAAGGGGATGAGAACTGTGTGGCGATGAGTAAGACTGATGGATGGAATGACTATGGCTGCAAAAATCAGAATTCCTTCTTCTGCTGTGAGGGTGAGGACCCTGTTCAGACTGTGTTTTCATTTAATTCAGTGATCTTCAGTAGGTCCTGGTGGTGACAAATCTACCAGTTTCCACTTTTAGAATCAATCACAGGCCCCCTGCTCAGGCTGATAGGATGGTCAATATCCTTCCAGAGGTTGAAAGAGGAAAGCATGATTAGATCTCTTCAGTAGGTCCTGGCGGTGACAAATCTAGCAGTTTCCACTTTGAGAATCAATCACAGAGGGTCTAAATGGGTTTAAAGAGTAAACAAAACCCCAGTTATATTTCCTTAGGCTTTAAGGTATTGTACTGTGCTGTGCAATATCCTATAATAACAAGACATGTACCTTTACACATTCTAAAATAACATTAGCATTGATTGACAGTGAACTGAGTTTTTCTCACAACGATTTCTTTGTCTACCTGGTGTTTCCATGACCTTCGTCACTCATGCCAGAATGATACTCGTGTTACAGTACAAACCACAAGCATGTTAGTATATTTATTATCACCATACAGTTCTACTAGTATCTTACATTCTTACAAGACCAGTAATCTGTGACTGTTGGTTCCATTTCCAGTGGAAATCTTTTCTGTGAAGAACACGTTTTCACTCATCTTTATTGTGCTGTCCCCTCTCCCCAGGCGGCTCCTCTGGTCAGTGTTTCTATGAAGGAACTGGGAAGACATGGCAGGAAGCTCAGAGCTACTGCAGAAACCAAGGCAGAGACCTGCCCACCATTCAAGACCAGGCCAGGGTTAATAAGCTTATAGCTCTTATACCTTCAACTAGTAACTGGTATTACTGGATCGGGCTGTATCGTGACAAAGAGAACTGGCAGTGGTCCAGTGGAGGTGATGTCATCTACTCCAACTGGGAACCATACCTCTTCTGTGCTTCAGTCAATGCGGAGGGAGAGTGGGAGGATTCACTCTGCAGTCAGAGTAACTATTTCATGTGTTACAGCGGTGAGTTGAGATTCAATTCCTTTGTTAATGAAACAGCTGACTGGACTGGGGGATGAAGCCAGGTCCCCTGGATACTGCACAGGGGCCGTAATCTTAAAACGTTCAAAAGAAGAAACATCTTCTTAAATACAGTGTTTCTAAGTTTGTTATTAAGAAAAATGTTAAGAAGGTGTGTTATTCATAACACATTTTCTTATGATTTTTTTTCCCTTCATAAGAAACTTAAGAAAATGTGAATTCTTCAAAGTTCTTATTGTTTTGTTTAGATTGTTTATATTCCAGACAGCAAAATCCTCGTCTTAAATATGTGACCCTTATTAGATGTGTAGAAGAAATATGTTTAGCAGTTAAATAACTATTTGTATTAGAATAAAAGGTGATAAAGAGGGTTGTAGTTTTGCTGTATTGTGTGTAGTGGGCTGAACCTCACATGACTGATTCATTTTATGCAAATGAGGTCTGACAGGTATTCTGCAATATATAAAAGCTGCATCTCCCTGTTACAAGTTATTTTCAGTCACCATGAGCAAAGGATCTGACAGACTGATAGCACAACATGTGCTCGATTGGCAGGTGCTTCTCTAACCAACACTAGGCTGCATAAATGCAATGTTTCATGAGGTACGGCCTCCACAGTGATGAGCCAGTCTTGTTGCTCGTGACAAATGTAACTTGTATTTCTCTTTAAACAGTGTTGTTGTGATCATGCACTGGTGGTAGAGTTTGTTTTTAGAGATTGAGGTTAGCAGTTTTATCATCCCGCTTATCATACACGGGCAATCTTATGACACACTGATCTCACACCACCACCGTGTACAATAAGACTGTATAATAATGACGATTATAGGAAATTATTATTCACCATGAATAATAATAATAAATACCACAGCCACCTGAACTAAACAGTTATTGCACTGCCTCAACCAATCAGGTTCCTGGTAGAATGCTCATTATCATGCAGTCGACGCCCTCAGAGCTTTAGAATGTTGAAACTGTCATTGGAACAGGCTCACTTCAAAATAGAAAAATACCAGCCAGTACAGGAAATACATGAAAGCACATGGGGGGGATGTGTTCATAATGATACTGTTTGCTTCATATTGATTGTGCACCGACTGTGAGGAAAATGAATGATCAATTTGAAAAAGAACAGTGATTATTCCTAAATCATTAAATAGACTCCCCCATCCCCCACTTTGCTATTAAATACTTTTCAGACATAAACTAAAGAGACTCCCATGCACTGCTAGAGATGTTGCTTTTCATGACCTTGATAGCTGAGCCGGATGTGACTCGGGTTCAATCACTATACAACAGGAGAGCCAGCGCACCTCCACAGATCACATTGATTTTGATCTGTTTGTGTTCACAGAGACCAGCAACATCACTGAGAGATATACCCTGATTAAAGAACTGAAAACCTGGACTGAAGCTCAGCAGTACTGTAGAGAACACCACACCGACCTCGTCAGTATAAAGAACGCCAGTGAAAATGAAGAAATAGTGAAGAAAGCGCAGGGCAAGACCTTCTGGATAGGCCTGTTCAATGAGCCCTGGAAGTGGTCACACCAGGGGGATAGCTACACATTTCACAGCTGGAGCAAAGGGGAACCAAACAATGGGAGAGGGGATGAGAACTGTGTGATGATGAGTAAGACTGGTGAATGGACTGACACCGGCTGCAACTCTCAGAAGTCCTTCTTCTGCTGTGAGGGTGAGGACCCTGTTCAGACTGTGTTCTCATTTAGTTCAGTGTAAACCTTCAGGTTCAAAGAGGGAAGCATGATTAGATCTCTTCATTAGGTCCTGGTGGTGACAAATCTAGCAGTTTCCACTTTGAGAATCAATCACAGGCTCCCTGCTCAGGCTCAATATCCTTCCAGAGGTAATGGGGTGATGTGGATTGCAGCTATCAGTACCCCTTGTTCTGCTGTGATTGAAGGCTCCCTGTTCAGTCTGTGCTCTTGTTCAGCTCAGTGTTTGTTCCCCAGTCTGTGAGCAGGGACTCAGAGGCTCAGTCCATCTGATCCTACAGTAGCTGTCTGACCTCCAGAGCAGGACAGGGTGTAGCCTAGAGATCTGAAGAACCAGAATCCAGCCCGGTCATTAAGAGTGTGACAGGGAGCAGCTACCCCTCATTGTTATACCCAGGAGAGACGTGTGCTGTGATATACATTCTTACTGCTATTTATTATATTTATTTGAAAACAATAAACCATGTCATTGTCAGCATTGCCCTGGTGGAGACAGCAGCATAGACACAGTTTCATTGAAATGCATTTGAACAATACACTTGAAACAGGAATCACTAAATCTTGTTGTTGTGTGTTTTCTTTACAGATTCAAACCCCACAAGCCCCCCTTCCACTCCGGTCTCTCAAGGTATGCAGTGTAATCACTTCAGTGGATTCAGAACCACTGCAGGAATCTGGCTTTGCTATCAACTTTCTTTTTTCTCTTTTTTTCTAATTACAGAAGCAGAATCCTCGAGCCCCCCTTCCACTCCGGTCTCTCAAGGTAAGTACAGATTTGTTTTATTTCCCTTTTAAAAGATGACCATTTCAGAAATATCATCATATCAAGCGTTTAGAAATTGGTAAAAATGTAATCACAATATTAGAGTTGAAAATACACATGGAAGTGTACAGTGTAGTGAATGAAGACGTCATACCATGTGCATTTGTTTGCAAGTTGAGTTTAGGTGACTTCACTCACGTGTCTCTGCTGCTGAAACTCAACATGACAGCTGCACCAACGAAGAAAAAAAAGCAATGTTTCAGTAAAAGACAGAGCTAAAACAAAATCTGATTATCTCTATGAAGACGGTGGGACACTATTGTTCAAGTTTTGCTACCATTGATCATGTATGAGTCAATACCATTAAAAGATCATATTGCCAGTCATAAACACGTAGAGAGAACAAGAAAGCAAATAAGATGGCAACAATGGCAAAGCATGCATTCACTATACTGAAAACTGAGATCTAAGACACTGCATTCACTATACTGAAAACTGAGGTCTAAGACACTGCATTCACTATGCTGAAAACTGAGATCTAAGACACTGCATTTACTATGCTGAAAACTGAGTTCTAAGACACTGCATTCACTATGCTGAAAACTGAGGTCTAAGACACTGCATTCACTATACTGAAAACTGAGGTCTAAGACACTGTGTTCTCTATGCTGAAAACTGAGATCTATGACACTGCATTCACTATGCTGAAAACTGAGGTCTTAGACACTGCTTTCACTATGCTGAAAACTGAGATCTAAGACACTGCATTCACTATGCTGAAAACTGAGGTCTAAGACACTGCATTCACTATACTGAAAACTGAGGTCTAAGACACTGTGTTCTCTATGCTGAAAACTGAGATCTATGACACTGCATTCACTATGCTGAAAACTGAGGTCTTAGACACTGCTTTCACTATGCTGAAAACTGAGATCTAAGACACTGCATTCACTATGCTGAAAACTGAAGTCTAAGACACTGTGTTCTCTATGCTGAAAACTGAGGTCTAAGGCACTGCGTTCTCTATGCTGAAAACTGAGGTCTAAGACACTGTGTTCTCTATGCTGAAAACTGAGATCTAAGACACTGTGTTCTCTATGCTGAAAACTGAGGTCTAAGACACTGTGTTCTCTATGCTGAAAACTGAGATCTATGACACTGCATTCACTATGCTGAAAACTGAGGTCTTAGACACTGCTTTCACTATGCTGAAAACTGAGATCTAAGACACTGCATTCACTATGCTGAAAACTGAAGTCTAAGACACTGTGTTCTCTATGCTGAAAACTGAGGTCTAAGAGACTGCATTCACTATGCTGAAAACTGAGATCTAAGACACTGCTTTCACTATGCTGAAAACTGAGATCTAAGACACTGCATTCACTATGCTGAAAACTGAAGTCTAAGACACTGTGTTCTCTATGCTGAAAACTGAAGTCTAAGGCACTGCGTTCTCTATGCTGAAAACTGAGGTCTAAGACACTGTGTTCTCTATGCTGAAAACTGAGGTCTAAGACACTGCATTCAAGGCGGGGCTTTCCTGAAGTATGGAAGGAAAATGAATTGCATGTTTAATTATTGTTTACTTCATTTATTTCTATGCTACCTGTGTTTTAATAAAGCTGTAATTAGCAATATTAAACAAAGGTAGTTTTTTTTATTAAATTATATTTCAAAATTGTATAATGAAACAAAATGAATACATTCAAAGGGTTAGTGCGTCGTCGAAGGTTCCTCACTGATAATTGATCCTTTCTCAGTTAAAACGGTACATTTCTCAGAATCTAAAAAGGGAACGCTGCTCCCGTTCTGTGCTGCACATTACAGACTACGTGGGGTCTCATTGTTTTACATGGGGTTTATTTAATGGCTGTGTGAACTCTTCTGTGCTGCACATTACAGACGACGTGGGTCTTATTGTTTTACATGGGGTTCATTTAATTATTCAGCTCAGTTTTTGTACCCCAGTCTGTGAGCAGGGACTCAGAGGCTCAGTCCATCTGATCCTTCAGTAGCTGTCTGACCTCCAGAGCAGGGCAGGGTGTAGCCTAGAGATCTGAAGAACCAGAAT
The DNA here is from genome assembly GCF_902713425.1 of Acipenser ruthenus. Lineage (NCBI taxonomy): Eukaryota > Metazoa > Chordata > Actinopteri > Acipenseriformes > Acipenseridae > Acipenser > Acipenser ruthenus. Next base: position 5,733,151 of record NC_081231.1, on the reverse strand, counting down.
CCAGCCCGGTCATTAAGAGTGTGAGAGGGAGCAGCTTCCCCTCATTGTTATACCCAGGAGAGACGTGTGCTTTGATATACATTCTTACTGTCTATATATTATATTTATTTGAAAACAATAAACCATGTCATTGTCAGCATTGCCCTGGTGGAGATAGCAGCATAGACACAGTTTCATTGAAATGCATTTGAACAGTACACTTGAAACAGGAAACACTAAATCTTGTTGTTGTGTGTTTTCTTTACAGATTCAGACCCCACAAGCCCCCCTTCCACTCCGGTCTCTCAAGGTATGCAGTGTAATCACTTCAGTGGATTCAGAACCACTGCAGGAATCTGGCTTTGTTATAAACTTTCTTTTTTTCTCTTTTTCTTGTTACAGAAGCAGAATTCTCGAGCCCCTCTTCCACTCCGGTCTCTCAAGGTAAGTGCAGTTTGAAGATGGCAGTCTGTTCAGTGTGATTGACAGCCCACACCATGAGTTATAAATGAATCTCAGTGTTGTTATCAACCTCACTAATTCAACAGTGAGTTCACCAATGTATCAGTTCAATTTGAATGTGGCTTTGTAATAAATGACTTATTGTTTCAATTTATTAGCATTTATTTATTGCCCTGGTGAGGACAGCACCACACACACACACACACACACACACACACACACACTGACACACACACAGACACACTGACACACACACACTGACACACTGACACACATACAGACACACTGACACACACACTGACACTCACACACACACACACACACACAGACACTGACACACACACTGACACACACACACACAGACACTGACACACACACTGACACACAAACACAGACACACACTGACACACACACACACACACACACAAATACACACAGACACACACTGACACACACACACTGACACACACACACACACAGACACACAAATATATTTAAACAATAATGTAGAAAGGCAAATGATGTATTTTTACTCCTGCAAATCCAAACCTCTCAAGCCTTCTCTCAACACCAGCCTCTAAAGGTATGGAGTGCACTAGTTCAGTTTGAATGTGGCTTTGTAATAAATGACTTATTGTTTGATTGTATTAGTATTTATTTATTGTCCTGGTGGAGACAGCAGCATAGACACAGTTTCATTGAAATGCATTTGAACAATACACTTGAAACAGGAAACACTAAATCTTGTTGTGTGTTTTCTTTACAGTGTCAGACCCCACAAGCCCCCCTTCCACTCCGGTCTCTCAAGGTATGCAGTGTAATCACTTCAGTGGATTCAGAACCACTGCAGGAATCTGGCTTTGTTATAAACTTTCTTTTTTCTCTCTTTCTTGTTACAGAAGCAGAATCCTCGAGGCCCCCTTCCACTCCGCTCTCTCAAGGTAAGTGCAGTTTGAAGATGGCAGTTTGTTCAGTGTGATTGACAGCCCACCTCATGTGTCATGTGATCCACTAGAGCTATATCAGCTGTGGGAGAGCTGTGTGCAACTATTCAGCAACAACACTAGGAGAGCAGACGGTTGTCTTTCGGTTTGGAATCCTAATGTATAGAGTTACATTATTTTGTCCAGTACAAATAATCTGTCTTCAGGTAACCCTGTTTATACTGTTTAAAACTGCCCTAACATTAGACACTCCTCTAAACATCTAAACACAAGAGTTCATCTCTGAAAGTCTACCTCTACACGTCTGCTTCTTGTGTTCTAGGTACCAGCACCTCACCTGAGCCCTGCACTTAACTCACATTCAGCGTTCCCTCTAAGGGTAAAATGCGCACATTTTACACAGTAACTGGCAACAACCTTCCACTCAGTTTATTAACTTTTACAAGTTATCAAATATCAGCCTCCCTTGAGACTCCAGCATCTCATTTTGAGAGCATTCGTGCAAAGCATTAACATAAGCATGTTTTCGTGTGTCTTGCAGATGATTCTCTGATTTCCCTGTTAAAATGCACGTCACATTAGTACAGAGCTCGCTGGGGCTCCAGTGAATCCAGTAGTGCAGGGCGGGTGAAGCAGGTGTCTGGAGATTCTGCCTCTATGGAGAGGGCTGCACGGTGCTGCTTAGGAATGTCTCAGTTTTGAACTCATCGTATAATTGAAAACGTTTTTGAAGCACAATCTTACTGCATTATTTAGAAGTATAAATAGTCAACATAAATAAACATAAATAAAAATCACAATACTCATACTTTCACGGGTTTTGTTTTATTTCACTTTTAAAAAACAAACATTTCAGAAATACCATCATATCAAGCGTTTAGAAACTGGTAAAAATGTAACGTACAGTACAGTGTAGTGATTGAAGACGGCATACCACGTGCATTTGTTTGCAAGTTGAGTTTAGGTGACTTCACTCAAGTGTCTCTGCTGAAACTCAACATGACAGCTGCACCAACAAAGAAAAAAAAGCAATGTTTCAGTAAAAGACAGAGCTAAAACAAAATCTGATTATCTCTATGAGGATGGTGGGACACTATTGTTCAAGTTTTACTGCCATTGATCATGTATGAGTCAATACCATTAAAAGATCATATTGCCAGTCATAAACATGTAGAGGAAACAAGAAAGCAAATAAGACGGCAACAATGGCAAAGCATGCATTCACTATACTGAAAACTGAGGTCTAAGACACTGCATTCACTATGCTGAAAACTGAGGTATAAGACACTGCATTCTCTATGCTGAAAACTGAGGTCTAAGACACTGCATTCACTATGCTGAAAACTGAGGTATAAGACACTGCATTCACTATACTGAAAACTGAGGTCTAAGACACTGCATTCACTATGCTGAAAACTAAGGTCTAAGACACTGCATTCACTATACTGAAAACTGAGATCTAAGACACTGCTTTCACTATACTGAAAACTGAGATCTAAGACACTGCTTTCACTATACTGAAAACTGAGATCCAAGACACTGCTTTCACTATACTGAAAACTGAGATCTAAGACACTGCTTTCACTATGCTGAAAACTGAGATCTAAGACACTGCATTCACTATGCTGAAAACTGAGGTCTAAGACACTGCATTCACTATACTGAAAACTGAGATCTAAGACACTGCTTTCACTATACTGAAAACTCAGATCTAAGACACTGCATTCACTATGCTGAAAACTGAGATCTAAGACACTGCATTCACTATGCTGAAAACTGAGGTCTAAGACACTGCATTCACTATGCTGAAAACTGAGGTCTAAGACACTGCATTCATTATACGGAAAACTGAGGTCTAAGACACTGCATTCACTATACTGAAAACTGAGGTCTAAGACACTGCATTCATTTTACGGAAAACTGAGGTTTAAGACACTGCATTCATTATACTGAAAACTGAGGTCTAAGACACTGCATTCACTATGCTGAAAACTGAGGTCTAAGACACTGCATTCACTATGCTGAAAAGTGAGATCTAAGACACTGTGTTCTCCTGGCTGAAAACTGAGATCTAAGACACTGCATTCACTATGCTGAAAACTGAGGTCTAAGACACTGCGTTCACTGTGCTGAAAACTGAGGTCTAAGACACTGCATTCACTATGCTGAAAACTGAGGTCTAAGACACTGTGTTCTCTTGGCTGAAAAATGAGATCTGAGACACTCGATTCACTATGCTGAAAACTGAGGTATAAGACACTGCATTCACTGCTGAAAACTGAGATCTAAGACACTGCATTCACTATGCTGAACTCTGAGATCTGAGACACTCCATTCACTATGCTGAAAACTGAGATCTAAGACACTGCATTCATTATACTGAAAACTGAGATCTAAGACACTGCATTCACTATGCTGAAAACTGAAGTCTAAGACACTGCATTCACTATACTGAAAACTGAGATCTAAGACACTGCATTCACTATGCTGAAAACTGAGATCTAAGACACTGCATTCACTATGCTGAAAACTGAGGTCTAAGACACTGCATTCACTATGCTGAAAACTGAGGTCTAAGACACTGCATTCACTATGCTGAAAAGTGAGATCTAAGACACTGTGTTCTCCTGGCTGAAAACTGAGATCTAAGACACTGCATTCACTATGCTGAAAACTGAGGTCTAAGACACTGCATTCAATAAACTGAAAACTGAGATCTAAGACACTGCATTCACTATGCTGAAATCTGAGGTCTAAGACACTGTGTTCTCTTGGCTGAAAACTGAGATCTAAGACACTGCATTCACTATGCTGAAAACTGAGATCTAAGACACTGCATTCACTATACTGAAAACTGAGGTCTAAGACACTGTGTTCTCTTGGCTGAAAACTGAGGACTTAGACACTGCATTCACTATGGTGAAAACTGAGGTCTAAAACACTGCATTCACTATGCTGAAAAGTGAGATCTAAGACACTGTGTTCTCTTGGCTGAAAACTGAGGTCTAAGACACTGCATTCACTATGCTGAAAACTGAGGTCTAAGACACTGAATTCACTATACTGAAAACTGAGATCTAAGACACTGCATTCACTATGCTGAAAACTGAGATCTAAGACACTGTGTTCTCTATGCTGAAAACTGAGGTCTAAGACACTGTGTTCTCTATGCTGAAAAGTGAGATCTAAGACACTGTGTTCTCTTGGCTGAAAACTGAGATCTAAGACACTGCATTCACTATGCTGAAAACTGAGGTCTAAGACACTGAATTCACTATACTGAAAACTGAGATCTAAGACACTGCATTCACTATGCTGAAAACTGAGATCTAAGACACTGTGTTCTCAATGCTGAAAACTGAGGTCTAAGACACTGTGTTCTCTATGCTGAAAACTGAGATCTATGACACTGCATTCACTATGCTGAAAACTGAGGTCTTAGACACTGCTTTCACTATGCTGAAAACTGAGATCTAAGACACTGCATTCACTATGCTGAAAACTGAAGTCTAAGACACTGTGTTCTCTATGCTGAAAACTGAGGTCTAAGGCACTGCGTTCTCTATGCTGAAAACTGAGGTCTAAGACACTGTGTTCTCTATGCTGAAAACTGAGGTCTAAGAGACTGCATTCACTATGCTGAAAACTGAGATCTAAGACACTGCTTTCACTATGCTGAAAACTGAGATCTAAGACACTGCATTCACTATGCTGAAAACTGAAGTCTAAGACACTGTGTTCTCTATGCTGAAAACTGAGGTCTAAGGCACTGCGTTCTCTATGCTGAAAACTGAGGTCTAAGACACTGTGTTCTCTATGCTGAAAACTGAGGTCTAAGGCACTGCGTTCTCTATGCTGAAAACTGAGGTCTAAGACACTGTGTTCTCTATGCTGAAAACTGATGTATAAGACACTGCATTCAAGGCGGGGCTTTCCTGAAGTATGGAAGGAAAATGAATTGCATGTTTAATTATTGTTTACTTCATTTATTTCTATGCTACCTGTGTTTTAATAAAGCTGTAATTAGCAATATTAAACAAAGGTAGTTTTTTTATTAAATTATATTTCAAAATTGTATAATGAAACAAAATGAATACATTCAAAGGGTTAGTGCGTCGTCGAAGGTTCCTCACTGATAATTGATCCTTTCTCAGTTAAAACGGTACATTTCTCAGAATCTAAAAAGGGAACGCTGCTCCCGTTCTGTGCTGCACATTACAGACTACGTGGGGTCTCATTGTTTTACATGGGGTTTATTTAATGGCTGTGTGAACTCTTCTGTGCTGCACATTACACACTACGTGGGGTCTTATTGTTTGACATGGGGTTTATTTAATGGCTGTGTGAACTCTTCTGTGCTGCACATTACAGACGACGTGGGTCTTATTGTTTTACATGGGGTTCATTTAATTATTCAGCTCAGTTTTTGTACCCCAGTCTGTGAGCAGGGACTCAGAGGCTCAGTCCATCTGATCCTTCAGTAGCTGTCTGACCTCCAGAGCAGGGCAGGGTGTAGCCTAGAGATCTGAAGAACCAGAATCCAGCCCGGTCATTAAGAGTGTGAGAGGGAGCAGCTACCCCTCATTGTTATACCCAGGAGAGACGTGTGCTGTGATATACATTCTTACTGTCTATTTATTATATTTATTTGAAAACAATAAACCATGTCATTGTCAGCATTGCCCTGGTGGAGATAGCAGCATAGACACAGTTTCATTGAAATGCATTTGAACAGTACACTTGAAACAGGAAACACTAAATCTTGTTGTTGTGTGTTTTCTTTACAGATTCAGACCCCACAAGCCCCCCTTCCACTCCGGTCTCTCAAGGTATGCAGTGTAATCACTTCAGTGGATTCAGAACCACTGCAGGAATCTGGCTTTGTATTAAACTTTCTTTTTTTCTCTTTTTCTTGTTACAGAAGCAGAATCCTCGAGCCCCTCTTCCACTCCGGTCTCTCAAGGTAAGTGCATTTTGAAGATGGCAGGTTGTTTAGTGTGATTGACAGCCCACACCATGAGTTATAAATGAATCTCAGTGTTGTTATCAACCTCACTAATTCAACAGTGAGTTCACCAATGTATCAGTTCAATTTGAATGTGGCTTTGTAATAAATGACTTATTGTTTCAATTTATTAGCATTTATTTATTGCCCTGGTGAGGACAGCACCACACTCACACACACACACACACACACTGACACACACACAGACACACTGACACACATACAGACACACTGACACACACACTGACACTCACACACACACACACACACACACACACACAGACACTGACACACACACTGACACACACACACACACACACACAGACACTGACACACACACTGACACACAAACACAGACACACACATACACACACACTGACACACACACACAGAGACACACTGACACACACACACACACACTGACACACACACACATACACACACACACACAGTGTCGCTCAAATATATTTAAACAATAATGTAGAAAGGCAAATGATATATTTTTACTCCTGCAAATCCAAACCTCTCAAGCCTTCTCTCAACACCAGCCTCTAAAGGTATGGAGTACGCTAGTTCAGTTTCAATGTGGCTTTGTAATAAATTACTTATTGTTTGATTGTATTAGTATTTATTTATTGTCCTGGTGGAGACAGCAGCATAGACACAGATTCATTGAAATGCATTTGAACAATACACATGAAACAGGAAACACTAAATCTTGTTGTTGTGTGTTTTCTTTACAGATTCAGACCCCACAAGCCCCCCTTCCACTCCGGTCTCTCAAGGTATGCAGTGTAATCACTTCAGTGGATTCAGAACCACTGCAGGAATCTGGCTTTGTTATAAACTTTCTTTTTTCTCTCTTTCTTTTTAAAGAAGCAGAATCCTCGAGCCCCTCTTCCACTCCGCTCTCTCAAGGTAAGTGCAGTTTGAAGATGGCAGTTTGTACAGTGTGATTGACAGCCCACCTCACGTGTCATGTGATCCACTAGAGCTATATCAGCTGTGGAGAGCTGTGTGCAACTATTCAGCAACAACACTAGGAAAGCAGACGGTTGTCTTTCGGTTTGGAATCCTAATGTATAGAGTTCCATTATATTGTCCAGTACAAATAGTCTGTCTTCAGGTAACCCTGTTTATACTGTTGAAAACTGCCCTAACATTAGACACTCCTCTAAACATCTAAACACAAGAGTTCATCTCTGAAAGTCTACCTCTACACGTCTGCTTCTTGTGTTCTAGGTACCAGCACCTCACCTGAGCCCTGCACTTAACTAACATTCAGCGTTCCCTCTAAGGGTAAAATGCGCACATTTTACACAGTAACTGGCAACAACCTTCCACTCAGTTTATTAACTTTTACAAGTTATCAAATATCAGCCTCCCTTGAGACTCCAGCATCTCATTTTGAGAGCATTCGTGCAAAGCATTAACATAAGCATGTTTCCGTGTGTCTTGCAGATGATTCTCTGATTTCCCTGTTAAAATGCACGTCACATTAGTACAGAGCTCGCTCGGGCTGCAGTGAATCCAGTAGTGCAGGGCGGGTGAAGCAGGCGTCTGGAGATTCTGCCTCTATGGAGAGGGCTGCCCGGTGCTGCTTAGGAACGTCTCAGTTTTGAACTCATCGTATAATTGAAAACGTTTTTGAAGCACAATCTTACTGCATTATTTAGAAGTATAAATAGTCAACATAAATAAACATAAATAAAAATCACAATACTCATACTTTCACGGGTTTTGTTTTATTTCACTTTTAAAAAACAAACATTTCAGAAATACCATCATATCAAGCGTTTAGAAACTGGTAAAAATGTAACGTACAGTACAGTGTAGTGATTGAAGACGACATACCACGTGCATTTGTTTGCAAGTTGAGTTTAGGTGACTTCACTCGCGTGTCTCTGCTGAAACTCAACATGACAGCTGCACCAACAAAGAAAAAAAAGCAATGTTTCAGTAAAAGACAGAGCTAAAACAAAATCTGATTATCTCTATGAGGATGGTGGGACA